>NW_027557217.1:0-6172 GCF_052425735.1 Oculina patagonica
AATAATAATAATAACATTTATAGTGCGCAAATTTCATATATAAAATGTTCAAATGCGCATTACAAGATTAAAAACGGAATAAAAAAGCTAAAAACTAAAATTACAATTAAGAGTAAACTTACAATGAATTTAAAAAAGCTAAAGCTACAATTAAAGGTAAACTTACAATGATTTTAAAAAGCTAAAATTACAATTATTAAAAGTAAAATATAATTTAAAAACAACTATGATAAAAATGAACGACGAAAAAGGTGTGTTTTTAGCTTAGCTTTAAAAATAGTAACAGTGCTGGCACTTCTTATATCAAATGGAAGCGCGTTCCAAAGTTTCGGCGCAGCACAGGTAAAAGAACGGTCACCTAGTGTGGCTTTTGATTTAAAACGTGGATAGCTAAGTAAAAGGTTATCGCTAGAATTCCTGAGATTATATTTGGAGGGGAGCCTAAGAGAAATAAGGGACGATAAATAAGAAGGCGCTAAAAAATTAAGAGGGACTCGCTCTTAGGATCGCCTGTACATATGCAAGATAAATGAAATCGATTTTCTCAAACTTTGTCAGGATAAAGGCTTTTACTAACTTGTTTCAAAAATGTATCTTTGAGATTGTTTCGATTTTTATTTTTTTCGTCGAGACGACTCTTCGGATTTGGCCGCTCGAAGCGCCAAATTCGGCCCTAAATTATCACATTTTTCGAAGGCGAGCATAAAAAAATATGATCCGTAGCAGCAAAGGCTGATACATAGTATTAAAATATCATCTTTCAACAGTTATTTAACGCTCTCAGATCCGAATAAAATTTAAATCTGAATTTTTATCAAATTTTCAAAATTATACGCTTCGGCAATGTTGCATCACGCTTAAATTTAGGTTAACTCCGTGAGCCAAAAAGTCAATCTGGTACATGGATTAGGCTTTCAAAACTATTTTTCTGAATAAAGGTATCACTTCATCTTCGATTTTATCCAAAAACCAGATTAGGTAAATAAAACGGAAAAAATCGAGAGCGGCTTGAAAATATGATACTTGAGCTAATTACTTGGCGTTTTGACCTTTCATGTTGCGATTGTTATCGCACGCATTGATCTAAAAAAGTTCGAATTTGGGTCTTATCCCCCGTCAAATAGTATTTTTAGTTCTCCCAAATAGCCGAGATAATTCATTTATTATATTTTACAGTAAAAATAAATCTCAAATGAACATTCTTAGCACGTTTATTTTGAGTTACAAATTCTGCAAATTACATCTGGCGGTTTGGCGAGGTCCGACAATGCACGCAATGAAAATATCAGTTTATAAATCACCACCGAGATAAATCTTCCTTAAAAATCGAAGAATAGATAGTAAACTAAATTAATAACACATTTTCCTACCTTTATCGAGCCTATTTTGACGAGAAGTGGTAACGTAAATGCGTCCATTCTACAAATCCATAAACTGTCGGCGAATGTTCTCGAGTTACATATTAACCACAGACACAGGGTACCCAAGCACCCCTTGAAGACTGGGGAGGTGGGGGACGGGTTTTGTACAATGTGTAAAGAAAAACGACTCAAAAAAGAAAACGCTAAATTTAAAGGCTATAAAGCAAGTTATAGTGGACATTTTGCTTTAACAATGAAAAAACTCTTTGCTTTCGGTCACTTTTCTTGTCCCCAGTTCTTTACTCTAAAAAGGTGCGACACAGGATAATATTTATAATGATAATCATCCTTAAATAAGTTTTCCTTTTTTCTTTCCATCTGACACGATTGTGTTATCTTTGCCTTCAATAAATTAATTCGCATCTTGGGCAAATAGATACCTAACAAACTGTAGGAAAAATACCGCCGGTATTGGGAATTTTACATGCGCGTTCTCCGTTAATGCATTTTTTCTCTTTAACATGATAGATATCCTAAAATCAAGGAAGCATGTTTGTCCTCTTGTAATTTTAAACACGCATTTCTTTGTCTAGTCTTTTGAAGGCAGTAACTGATTATTCTTACTTTCACTAACATCAGAAGCACAACCTTTTTTAGTACTGGAAATTTTTCATGCTTCGTTCAATAAAAGATTTTTTCGCCTTACACACTGGGGCCTGGGGACAAGTCAGTTTCACATATTAATTCACTTACAACAGTCACAAGCGAGGGCAAGCTCACTTAAAACAGCAATGTACTCTGCGTTTAGTTTGCGTTGAAAGTTGTAAGTTGACAAACTTTTTCAAACTCAGGATTCATTATAGAAAATAAGGTTAAGGTAAAGTTCGTGTCCGAGCCAAGTGGCCCGTAAATAGCCGGAGTTTATCCCGGTTTTTGTTACATTAAGCGACTAGGAGTATTGCTACTCCCCCTGGATGGGATGCAAGTCCATTGCGGGGTTACTCCCAGCAGTAAATTTGCCGTTACCCATTTATACAGCTGGGTGGATAGATGTACCTTGTGGAGAGAGCACAACGCAGCACCCCTGCCAGGGCTCGAACCCGAGCCGTTCGACTCAGAGGCGAGCGCGCTAACCATTAGGCCACTGCGCCTCTCAGTTAAAGAAAATACTCTCTAAATATTAATTTATTTTCTCCAACTGACCTGAAATCTCGTTTCTGAGATGATATAAGGCATGCATGTTAATTACTTTATATCTTGCTAAAACAATCAATCAATCATCTACCGGTATAGTCAGGCAAAAAGTGCTGATAAATGGGTTTAAACTCAGGAACTAGATCAGCTATTAAAAATGTTGTCATTCAGCCAGCAATTTGAAAGTTTTCAGAGTTATCAGAGTTTCTCAAACACCTTGTTGTGAATATTACAGCGTAACCATATGTTAGATAACTATTCTAGCCATCGGAATTTAATAACAAATAGAAACCGTTTCTTTTGGGCATTACAAGAATAAAAAAATAAAACACCAAAAATCTTGAATTACTGGTACGCCGTGCAAGCTATACGTACCTTCAATTTGGCTTTGATCGATTAGTCTCGCATGTCCGACTTCAAACGGTCTCCAGACAGTTACTCCTTGCTCGCTATACTGAAAGTTATTCAGGCAACTTACTCCAGCTAGCTTTACTTCGGGAGGAATACTCCCTCCTTCATCGCCCACATCAACATGGACAGTCCGTACACCATTTATCCCTCCGTTAGACAACATGGCGTCTATGAAATCTTTGGCGTTCTGCACATCATGGCCTTCGTTGATGTGTCGTCTGATGTGGGCCTTAATTGTGGCCGCCTTTCTGTCGCAGGCACCTTTCCCGCCTTGGGGGTCGCTGAAGTCAACTCGGTGAACGCTTACACCCGTTTTGGTCTGCATTAAACTGCATGTTGCCAGCAAGACTGAGTTATGGTAACACCCAGCATAGTCCTGACGAATAAAGGCAAATGTTATCTCGGGATGCTCGGATTTTAGTGTGCTCAGAGTGTGCTCCATGATGCGTACAACTGCAGAGGAATCTTGTAAGGAATTCTCAATGATGTGCACGAATGCCTGGCTTTGACATCAGAGCAGCAGAAGAAAAGCAGATGATGGACGACACACGGCAAGCTATACTTGAACAAGTGCAGTTGCGGCATCCAATCGTGTATGACAACCTTGATATTTGTGCCATGTACAGGAAAAGCGGCTGAAGCAACTCAGTATTGCAATGCTCAATACAGTGTGCATTTATTTTGACATTTCTACAGAGGGATTTAATTCCAAGCGCAAAGCAGAGTACATTGCTGTTTTAAGTGAGCTTGCCCTCGCTTGTGACTGTTGTAAGTGAATTAATATGTTAAACTGACTTGTCCCCAGGCCCCTGTGTGTAAGGCGAAAAAATCTTTTATTGAACGAAGCATGAAAAATTTCCAGTACTAAAAAAGGTTGTGCTTCTGATGTTAGTGAAAGTAAGAATAATCAGTTACTGCCTTCAAAAGACTAGACAAAGAAATGCGTGTTTGAAATTACAAGAGGACAAACATGCTTCCTT
Organism: Oculina patagonica; assembly: GCF_052425735.1. NCBI lineage: Eukaryota > Metazoa > Cnidaria > Anthozoa > Scleractinia > Oculinidae > Oculina > Oculina patagonica. Next base: position 3,947 of record NW_027557217.1, read on the forward strand.
GATTTTAGGATATCTATCATGTTAAAGAGAAAAAATGCATTTACGGAGAACGCGCATGTAAAATTCCCAATACCGGCGGTATTTTTCCTACAGTTTGTTAGGTATCTATTTGCCCAAGATGCGAATTAATTTATTGAAGGCAAAGATAACACAATCGTGTCAGGTGGAAAGAAAAAAGGAAAACTAAACTAAGGATGATTATCATTATAAATATTATCCTGTGTCGCACCTTTTTAGAGTAAAGAACTGGGGACAAGAAAAGTGACCGAAAGCAAAGAGTTTTTTCATTGTTAAAGCAAAATGTCCACTATAACTTGCTTTATAGCCTTTAAATTTAGCGTTTTCTTTTTTTGAGTCGTTTTTCTTTACACATTGTACAAAACCCATCCCCCACCTCCCGGCCCAGTCTTCAAGGGGTGCTTGGGTACCCTGTGTCTGTGGTTAATATGTAACTTGAGAACATTCGCCGACAGTTTATGGATTCGTAGAATGGACGCATTTACGTTACCACTTCTCGTCAAAATAGGCTCGATAAAGGTAGGAAAATGTGTTATTAATTTAGTTCACTATCTATTCTTCGAGTTTTAAGGAAGATTTATCTCGGTGGTGATTTATAAACTGATATTTTCATTGCGTGCATTGTCGGACCTCGCCAAACCGCCAGATGTAATTTGCAGAATTTGTAACTCAAAATAAACGTGCTAAGAATGTTCATTTGAGGCTTATTTTTACTGTAAAATATAATAAATGATTTCGCTCGGTTATTTGGGAGACTAAAAATACTATTTGACGGGGAATAAGACCCAAAGTCGAACTTTCTAGATCAATCTGTGCGATAACAATCGCAACATGAAAGGTCAAAATGTCAAGTAATTAGCTCAAGTGTCAAGTTTTCCAGCCGCTCTCGATTTTTTCCGTTTTATTTACCCAGGCTAGTTTTTGGATAAAATTGAAGATGAAGTGATACCTTTATTCAGAAAAATAGTTTTGACAGCCTTATCCATGTACCAGATTGACTTTTTGGCTCACGAAGTTGACCTAAATTTAAGCGTGATGCAACATGGCCGAAGCATATAATTTTGAAAATTTGATAAAAATTCAGATTTAAATTTTATTCGGTTCTGAGAGCGTTAAATAACTGTTGAAAGATGATATTTTAATACTATGTACCAGCTTTTGCTGCTACGGATTATTTTTTTTATGCTCGCCTTCGAAAAAAAGTGGTAATTTAGAGCCGAATTTGGCGCTTCGAGCGGCCAAATCCGAAGAGTCGTCTCGACGAAAAAAAAATAAAAATCGAAACAATCTCAAAGATACATTTTTGAAACAAGTTAGTAAAAGAGTTTATCCTAACAAAGTATGAGAAAATCGATTTTATTTATCTTGCATATGTACAGGTGATCCCAAGAGCAGGTCCCTCTTAAGAATCTTAAAAGTAATTAGAAGTATTTTAAATTCGATTCTGTATCTAATCGGTAACCAGTGCAATTCATAAATAAAAGGCGTTACATGGCAAAATTTCTGTTCTTTAAAAATCAGTCTGGCGCAGGCATTCTGAACTCGTTGCAGTTTATTTAACAGGCAATCTGGTAGACCATATAAAAGACCATTGCAGTAGTCAAGGCGACTTGTTATGAATGCATGGACGAGAGTCTCAGTTGACTGCTTTGAAAGATACTTTCTGATCCGACGAATATTATAGATATAGTAAAACGAAGAGGCACAGATTTTTGTGATATGTGTTGCCATGGACAGCCTAGAATCAAACCAAGAACCAAGATTTCTCGCGATTGGCACAGGATGGATATCTGAGTCACCCACACGAATACTGATATTTTCTAGCTTTTCCAGCTGTTGTGGTGTACCAATAATGAGGAATTCAGTCTTGTCATCGTTTAATTTAAGATAATTATTCAACATCCAAGAACGAATGTCTCTGATGCAGTCTTCCATACTCCTCACCACAGCAAGTTGCTCAGCTCTGTCATTCGGACTAAATGAGATGTAAACTTGTGAATCATCAGCGTAACAGTGAATCGTGGGCAGATGATATTTAATGATCTCAAAAAGCTTACTCGTGTACAACGTGAACAATAGCGGACCCAGACAGGAACCCTGAGGCACACCCCATTCTAGGTTAAAGGGCTTGGATAGCGACTCGTTAATCATTATCCGCTGAGATCTTCCAGACAAATAGGACGCAAACCAGGAGAGAGCTTTTCCTTG
>NW_027557218.1:0-6187 GCF_052425735.1 Oculina patagonica
ATGTATCCTCGACAGTTGCCGATAAATTTCTTTATTCCCATTACCTGTATGCTTGTCAATGTGTTGATACGATCAGGAGAAATTAGTAATTGACTTTGAATACTTAGGGGGCTTTCCATTAGTCAGAACTAGCCGGCCGGTCCGGTACATTCTCGGATACATTCAAGAACAGAATTCCGTTGTTGGTCAGATTTGTCCTCTCAAATCAGTCAATGCATAAATATTATACACTGTTGTGGTGGATTTGTGGGAAAATCTCGTGGAAAAGGCCTATTTCACATTCAAAACCACCGAGCTGGCCGGCCAGTTCTGTCTAATGGAATGCGATATCAGTAGAGAGTTTTTAGGTCCCACTGGCAGTGATTTCTAGAGGATGGATGCTTGCTGAAGAAACCTTCAATGAAACATGCTTTATAGTTTTTAGCAGCTTGTCGGTTTTGCGTGGTTTTGTTTTCGGTAGTAATAGTAAAAGTAAGTTTTTATGTCAATGCATTTTTAAGACGAATTAGCAAGAACTCAATTCTGAATGTGGTGGGAAGAATTTAAGTTCTTTGGAAAAGATTTGTTCATCTCATTTTTCAGACTGGAGATCTGTAACAGCCCAAACTGGACGTTTGTCATGTGCCCGCTGTGTGAGGAAGAGCTGGGCTGCAAACCATGGGATCTAAAAACAAGCTGCGGGCGAGCAAGGGTGAGTCTTGTCTGTATACATTGTTCTGTGCAGCCTGTTGTGTTTGGTTTAAAGGAGTAATGTTCAGTGTTCTTGGTGTCTTTTCCGTGTACTTGATGTCGCTGAGGCATAAACACTTTTTTGTCGGACCAAATTGAGGTACATGACCATAGTCACAAGCTAGTTAGATGAAAGCTTATCAACTCGCTAGTGTTCTGTGCTAAATGTTCTTCGTTGGCTGGCCACTAATCTTTTAATCTTTTTTTTAAGATGTCTTACCTCTTTGACAACCCAGCCACAGTTGCCTATGCTGTTTTTGTGTCGTTCTGGGGTGAGTTTAGTTTAAAACTGGTAGATAAGTTATTTTGTATACTTAATGATAACCGAAATTTAAACTCTTCCAGCAGCACTTTGCGAAAAGGAGGGCAACTTCTTTTGTCTTATGGTTTATGTTCTTAGTTTTGCTGAACGTAAGCAAATTAATTTTTACGCTTGAATCTGTTCATTTTGTAAGGTGTTTTTTCTGGAGTACTGGAAACGGAAAGAAATCACTCTGGCTTACCAATGGGATGTGCTAAGGCTTTGAGGAGGAAGAAGTACGTAATATAAAACTAAATAAGTTATGCTTTCTCAACGAAAATGAAGTTACCATTATAACATAAGAGGCTATCAACACTGATTTATGGAGTATGCAGATATGCATGCGTAAATTCACGCAAGCTTTTTTTAATTTGAGAGAAAACTGAAACAGTAGAAACTCAGTTCTAAAGCCTCTTTATGTTTGTTTTTCATTTCTTTACCTGAATTTCACCTTTTTGGGCTGTTCTGTTTCCTTTCAGGAAAGACCCCGACCAACATTTGCAGCATTAGCTCCTGCTGTGGAGAGAAATCCTGTAACGGGACTTTTGGAGCCGCATTTTCCCGAGGAAAAGCGATTCCCCAGGATCGTGTCAGGAATTGCCATTGTTATATGCATGGTAAGAATGGCCTTATATCAAAGACGCCTAGGAAGCTTGGCCGTGTTTAAATTTACTAAGAGGTGTTTTATAGTGCGATGCAAACACGAGGCAGGACTTCGTGACCATGGGTAACTTTCTGTTTTCTTACAAGCACGGTAACCCTTTTTTTATCGCTAATATTGAATAAAGATTTTGAAGCAGCAGATTCTGATATCTTTGGATGAAATGAACCAAAGTAGAAAGCGATTGACTGCTGCCCTGTAAATTTTAGGCCATTTTCGACATTTTCACATTCTTACGGGTTGTTTTCACGATTTTATCTAGTAACATCTAGTAATGGTTAACACTGTATTTTTTCATAGTCTGTTTATGTTCTTATGTGATTTGATGTGGTTTGAACTTTGATGCGGTGAGCGAGAAATTAACCGTCTCAATACCTCATCATGAGGGAAAGAATGGGAAGTATTTATTGAGTATTTAAATTCTCCCTTGAATCAAGTCAAGATAAGCCGTTACAAATTACAGTAAATGTTTAAATCAAGAAGCGTATGTGACGTCACGCGCCCACATCGATTTGTCAGCGGATATCCGTCAAGAGTCTGATTCTTGCGCGCGAAAAAATTAAATGAAAGCCGAAAACCAATCAATCACAGACAACTCTGTAGTACTATGTCATTAGAATGGAATCTCAGACGAATTAGATGTCATTTTGGTCAAGTGTGAAAACAGATAAACAGGGGCTAACTGTCTGATGATTGTGTTCCCGTAGGTATCTCTTGTTGTGCTGTTCATGGTAGGAGTGATTGTTTACAAGCTGCTGGTAATTCATCCTCTGTACAAAAACCCAGACTTTCAACAGTAGGCTGCCACTATAGTGTCTGTCATAGGCTCAACGATGAATGCTTATAATCATTATGATTCGTAGTAAGGTAAGACAGGATAAGGCATATCTTTTCTTCATTTCTCGATCACTAATTCCTTCAAAATACCCTTTTCTATACGCCAACGCATGAAATCCCTACCCTGTTATATACCTAAAGTCTCGAAAAGGCACACCTTTCGGGCGGAGCCTCACCGAAAAGTCCACTATTGGGAGTTGCCTTTCGACCCCCGAGGATCTGTGACACTGTGTAATCATCTTAGCTTTAATTTGACTTAATATATCTATATACCTTAATCTTTTATATAATGCTCATAATAATTTGATCCTTTAATTAATAGTATCTTTAGTTAAAGTTATTTGGTCAGAAGGTCCGTATCAGCCCCTGGCTGTCATATTTGTTTAATATACTTATCAAATAAAAACACGTCTATACATCTATGTCTAGTATTTTGGACTTGAACGGAAATTTCATTTGCCAACGAACATTATCGCACCTTTCAATTAAAAATAAACTAAAATCTTTTCTTTCACCAAGGTATATGAAAAACTGGCATACTTGCTCAACCACTGGGGTAAGCTCCTTATATTTTTCTATTTTTTTCTTTAGTTCTTAACTCCACTAGTAATGTTATTCTGATTGTTTTTTTTTATTGGCAGAAATGCATCGAACGCAAACAGAATGTGAAGACAACTTAACATTCAAAGTGTTCGTGTTCCAGTTCATGAATTTCTTTTCCTCAATCTTCAACATCGCTTTCTTCAAGGGGAAAGTAAGTTGACCACCAACTGTTACCATTACTCCAGTTACTAAAATTAATAAATGTTGTAGAATCTTTCCAATGGACAAAGTACAGATCTTCTTCTTCTATCGCTGAGCAAAGCTTTTCCAACACTCGGTGAAAAGTATCGTTATCAACGGCAATCTGAATTTGTCGATGCCAAATATACAATTTTCGCTTATCTGTTGTGCTTCTATCTTTCTTTACATAGACTTGTTGGGTACCCAGGAAATTACACGAAGATCTTCGGTCTCAGAGCAGAGCAAGTAAGTTCTTATCATGGAAACAATCCTTAAAAATGAAATTTAAAAACTTTAAAAATAAAAGTAAGATTAACTTCGTTTCAAACCTCTTACAGCAAGGCGCCCAAAAGTGTGACCACCTTTAATTAATTCCGTTACACATTCTTTCGTGCTACCACCATCCAATCAGAAGCCAAGGACAGGTTCTAGTTGACTTCTGATTGGATTAAATCTGCACCGAAGAATGTGAATAAATTTAAAGTGGTCACACTTTTGGGCGCCTTGCTGTAAGAAATACACAACGTTTCTTTTTTCAATGTATTATCACGAGACTTTTAGATCCAAAATAAACTATTGGTGGTTTAAGGGAGAGGTGATTATCACGTGATGTTGATTATTTGGGGTCTGTGTATGCATTGCCGCCTGCAAATATTTTTTTCTACTGTCGTTTTTCAACTATATGTCATAGTCTGTGCAACACATTTCGTATTTCAGTCGTCAGATAACAAAAGCACAGTCCTGCAAGGAGTTAAGTATGACAGCTTATCATAAGTGTAAAGATCTAAGGCATTGCTAAATCAGTTCTAACACGTTGACATTGTGTTTGCAGTGCAGTCCCGGTGGATGTCTTATGGAGTTGGCTCAACAGTTAGCAGTTATCATGATTGGTAAACAGGTCATCGGCAATGTACAAGAAGTCCTCGTCCCGTAAGTTCTTGTCAAGAAAAACTTAAAACAAGTTGAATCAATCTCTTCCTCGTTGCTCCATTAAAAAATACATATGACCAGAAGTAAAAACGTACCTTTCGGTTTTGGCAAAAAGATTGCTACGCATGCAACAGGCGATATGATGACGTGACAACATTCGGAAAGCCCGTGACAGCTCGTGTTTTGTTCTGATTGGCTATACTAATAAGAATTGGATACTTGACAAAAACTGGTAGTCTTGTTCCTGCGACTAGTCCAAATGTGATCTGCGAGAACGGACCATTTGCGTCACGAATGGACAACTCATCGAATGCTAGCGTTCCTAGTTTGTTTTACATAATTGACTTTCGTTTTGTTGTTTTTCTGCTTAGTGAGTTAAAAAAGTACATGAAGAAGAGAAAACAGGGAGTGACAGGCAATGATGTCAAGCCGCGCTGGGAGTTGGATTTTGAATTACTGGAAAACGAAGGCTTGTTTGGAGAGTATCTGGAAATGGGTAAGGCGACCCAATATCATATCCAAATTCACCTTACTGGTCCGTGTGCATCTTAGCGTTGCAGTACGTTAGGAGAATTTAACAATCAGTTCAGTTGTTCCAGTTCATTTTTTACCCTTTTCTTACTTGATATACGAACTGAAATAATGTGTTGCTTACCGTTAAGGCTAAAAAGGAAACACCTTTCTAGTTAGTAGCCTACGAGAGCAGACGGCTTTTTCGGCTCGAGTTTCACCCAGTCTGAAATGTGCGTCTGCGTTCGCAGGTAATATAGTTAGTTGACGGGAAAAAGTGGTCTGGCATCCAAAGCAGCACCCTGATTACTTACCTGGGTTTTCATGGACCGTTGAGGAATTAATTTTACCCTTTTTTCCAACATTGTTAAAAATATAACTTTTTTCTGCTTAATAAAAACCTTTTTCCCGTCACATTTTTCTAAAACTTTGGTTAAATAATCATGGAATTGAAATGCCTTGAAAAATGCATACATTTGCCTTACAATGTACTAGGAAAGAATAGTCATTTTTTTCCACGCATTCTCACTGATTACTAGCTATGCGGTACGTTTGTCACATTTAAGCATTGCTATATGGCCCAGGAGGTCCGACTGATTATCTCTAACTGGCTTAACATAAAATATATCATTAATTTAATTATTATACCACATCAACTCCATATCAACTTTCATTTATTGGAATACAAAACTATTTTAAACATCAATTATCGTAGTTTGAAGCAAGAAATCTCATTGTCAAACTTTCCCTTTGTCCACAGTGATCCAGTTCGGTTTCATCACAATCTTCGTGGCTGCATTTCCTTTGGCTCCGTTCTTCGCACTCGCCAACAACATCTTTGAGATTCGAATTGACTCGGACGAAGATGGTGTGTGATCTTCGACGGCCTGTAGCACACCGTGCTCAGGACATTGGAATCTGGTTCAGTATTTTAGCAGCTGTAGCAAAGATTGCTGTCATTAGCAATGTAAGTAGTTGTTAACTGTTAAAATGTGGTACCCATTTGAGCCATAAACAAAAAGCTCGACAAATTGTCCAGAAGTACTAGCTGAAAACAGTTCGCAATTCTACACTTATTGCGCGATAGCACCCAATTTGTATACACCCCCGGGAGAGCTCCCATGTAAAAGGGGCAGGGCTGCTCGCCGACTCGTTTAGGACTGCGGATTTTGGTCTTACTCAGGGTGTTCAGGGCAGAAGGCAAATGTTGGAGCCCACCAAAGTATCCTTTAGGGATGAACGCGACTAACCAGCGATCAAGCGTTCTTTTTCTCGTGGCGCCTGATGGCAGGTTAGAACGCAACGAACTAAGAAACGCCGAGGGACAAAAACACGCCAACCGTGATTTTGCGTCATCACTTGTATAGCAATTCGTGTGGCAAACGCCGTGGGCTTTAACAATTTCTGACCAAAAGCAGGATTTGTTCGACATACCG
>NW_027557219.1:0-6173 GCF_052425735.1 Oculina patagonica
TCGATTAAGGGCCCAACCTCGGAAAAGCGCCCACCTCGAATAAGCGCCCACCCTGTAGGTAGAAAAAGCTAATAAGCGCCCAGCCTCGAATAAGCGCCCATCCTGTAGGGGGCAAAAGTTAATAAGCGCCCACCCCCACCCCACTAAAAAAACTGAAGTCCACAAGAGGAGTGCTGATTATTGAAATTGACTCAAGTACTACTAAGAAGACTTCCCCCATGACTGAGTTTTCTTAGAATTTTACAGAAACTTTCAATGAACAGTTAAAATTTTGCTTTGTGTACACATCTTCACGTTTTGTTATTATTTATTGTTTTGTTACGAAAATCAACTAATACTGTTTGAAATAAAGCGGGAACATTTAATAAGCGCCCAGCTCCTCGAATAAGCGCCCACCTCAAATGTGGAAATGTCTACTCTCAAGGTCCACAAAGAAGCTAAAAAAAGCGCTCAGGGCGCTTAATCGAATAAATACGGTATTTGGGTCATCCTAAGACTGAAATGACTTTGTTTTCTTGAGTCATAATACAGCTACACACAAATGAACGGTGATCACATTCAAAAAGCAAGATTTGCGGACCTCTTCCGTTTCAACACCGTTAAGACTCTCTACTTGTAATGTTCGTGTTGAATATCTGGTGACATTGGTCACAAACATCTAAACGTTCACAGGACTAACTAGCGATTGGTTCAATTTACATACCTGGTGATTCGCTTCGAAGTTTTAAGATTCCTTTGAATTCCTGGGTAGCTGTTCAGCTGCATTGTGAGGAGTTTCCGTAGGGCTGCTTTCGAATCGCGAGGCCTGCAAGTATTATGAAGTATAATGTAACGTAAATATTAAACTATCTATGAACAAATCACTCACAAACTTTTTTCGCGTGTGGGATTTTAACTTTTCTATTAACGGAAACTTTAAATTCTGTTATTTAAAATCAATAGATAATGTATAGTGATCTTTCTTTGCCAACCGTCGTTATTTCAATTTCTCCAAAAATCCTTAGAAGTAAAAAACGATATTTGAATGTTGCAGCCAGAAACGAACTTGGCAGGCTATCATAAAAATTCAATACTGACACTTTGGTTTTCAAATTTTGGATTAAAAAAAGATTTACCAGAAAAAAAAAAACATTGCAAAACAGTGTTTACAAATCATAGAACCGCAGTTAATAGATTGGAAGATACCGGGTATACTGTCCGAAAGACTCCTGAAAAATTAAGAATTTGTACTTTATGCCAGTTACTGAAATGATGTTTGCGAATGAATCTCATGTTTAATTCTCTTGCGAACTTTATAAGCATTTACGATCAAGAATTTTTTGAAGAAATCGCTAAAAAATATAATTTCTTTGTAGATTTAAGTACAATTAATAATTTAAATAGAGTGATTTTAGTTAACCCGTGAAATAGTTATTACACTTTTAGATACTATTAGACACTAATTCCAGTTGACTATTTACTTTTGACTATTACGCACAAACTGGTAAATATTGTTTCATGGGTTAAATGAAATCACTCTAGCATAGAACCATTTATTTGTAAGTCAGTTGCCGCTTTTGCCTTCATTATATTGAACTATAGATATCATACATTATAAAAAAATCAGGAAGCAGCAAGTTTCGTTCCATTTCGTCGGAGCCTGACTTTTCTTTTTGATCAGAGTTGTCCATTGCCTACTGGAAAAAGTATTTCAGGAATTAACTTCAAGAACAGTTGTCACTAAGTAGATTACAGTAATTTTAAATGCACGGCTAGTACGACGACACTTGTGTTGGACAATTTATTTGGCCGATATTTCGACTAGTCAACTAGTCTTCTACAGGGCCAGAGCTGGAGTGAGATAAAACTTAACGGCTCCTAAAATTTAAATTAAAGTATATAAGTGGATAATACGTAACACGATTGCCATATAAGGAAAAAGCATAAAATACAGCGTCGAGGGTATAATATATACGTATAAAGAAAATACACGCACTAATAATATATAAAAGATGAAAAAAAATATATAAAAATAAAATAAAAATAAAAAATAAATAAAAATAAAAATAATAATAAACTAAAGCTAACTTTCATATAACGATCTAAAGATATAACATATCACTGTTCAGAGCGTCTATTGAGGCCATTAGGTTCAAGAGTTTTGCCTCGGTCTATGAGATATGCTTCTCTTGCTTTGCGACGAGAAGTACTTTTAGTGGGTAGCAATTCAAGAGGAACTAGAGACATGTCTGATGTGCAGTGACCTGGCATGTTGAAATGAGTAGAGACTGCAGTGGCTGCTTTCTTGTGCCTTGGATTATTGCTGGCCTGCCTGTGCTCAGTGAAACGTTCCCGAAGAGTTCCTTTTGTTTCTCCTATCTATTGTTTATTACATCTTTTACATTGTATATATATACAATATATTGTATCCATACATTGCCTACCTTATACTGTATACATTATTAATTAATTTATATATTAAATTGTATCATTGTATGTGGTGTCTCACCATCTACGAAGTGTAGGAGAAACAAAACGAACTCTCAAAAAACATTTCACTATTTTGAGGCAGGCCAGCAATAATCCAAGGCACAAGAAAGCAGCTACTGCAGTCCCTACTCCTTTCAAGTTGTCTGGGTACTCCTCATCATAGATGTCTCTAGTTCCTCATAAATTGTTACTCATTAAAAGTACTACTCGTAGAAAAGTAAGAGAAGCATATCTCATAGATCGAGGCAAAACTTTTGAACCTAATGGCCTTAATAGACGGTATGAACAGTGATATGTTATATCTTTTGTTAGCCATATGAAAGTTAGCTACAGTTTATTTTTATTTTTTAAACACATTTATTTTTTATTTTCATTTTATTTTTTATATATTTTTTTTCATCTTTTATATATTATTAGTGCGTGTATTTTCTTTATACGTATATATTATACCCTCGACGCTGTATTTTATGCTTTTTTCCTTATATAGCTATCGTGTTACGTATTATCCACTTACATCCTTCAATTTAAATTTTAGGAGCCTTTAAGGGTCATCTCACTCCAGCATGGCCCTGTCGAAGAACAGTTGACTAGTCGAAATATCGGCCAAATAAATTGTCCAACACAAGTGTCGTCGTACTAGCCGTGCATTTAAAATTACTGTTTTATACACCTCGAGTGAGTTCTAGTACATGCATCTCCAAGCTACGTGAGATCCGACAACAATTGTGCCAAAGTCTTCCTAACGTTGTGTGGCCCTCTGCATTTAATCGTCCCACATAAGTAGATTAGTTTGTGGTTTGGTTTGAGAATAGGGCGTGGAAACTATGAAGTGATTTGTACATAGCCCCACAAGCTTTTAGCTTCAAAATTTTTATCGTGGTTAAATAAAGTTGTTATTATTATTATTATCCCTCGGACGTACAAGCAAACTCATACCCCACCATCGTACAATGGGGGGGGGGGGGGGGGTGGATGGAACCCCTCCCCGTAGTTTTCGTTATATTAAGGCGTAGCGAAATTATTTTGCACTGAGAAGAAAGCCCTAAGCTTACTCTACAAGATGACATAATTTTAATTGGCTGTGACGTCATATGACGTCACGTGACGTCACAAGAGCCGCCATCTTGGATCCGCCATCTTGGATTTCAACATTTTCTTAGAAAGTCAAAAAATAACGGAAATTGATGCAAAATCAAGCCAAAATGCTAATGGAATGTAAAAATAAACAAATCTTGCACTTCTGTTTCAAAAAACTGGAAATAATAAAGAAAAATGTTAAAAATGACGCTTTTTGGCAAGAAGTGCTTGTATTTGTGGCGTTGCCATGGCAACATCAAATGTCATAGACACATGGTTGACATATCAAAATTTCCGCAAAGGATGAATGAACAGCTACTGAAAGTTTCAGCATTGTAGAGTAAATCGTTTTCTCAAAATTTGGAAAAAACCTTACGGGGGGGTGGCATCCACCCCTCCCCCCCCCCCTTGTACGTCCGAGGGTTATTATTTGTCTGAGGCGTATGGAGAAAAAAACGTAACCGAATCGGCAAAAAACGACAGATGACCGAATATAGATGTTAAATTGTCAATGTAGGAAACTTGCCACCTCTATTACTTACTAAGAAAGCAACATACGTTTTTAAAAAGACACTCTCCTGTCTTGTACTAAGAGACCTGCGGCAAGTGGTACTTCTCAATGTCGGTACTAGCTAATCGTTTCTCGCCTTTACTCGCATCGAAACGGCTCAAATGAATTACTTTACCATACTCTGCGCTGAAGAGAAAGCAAAAGGGTAGTTTTAAAAAATCAAATACGGTAAAGCCACTCCCATCTGTGCATCCAAAATGGTTTTCATACTACTACTATGAGATCGAGGTACAAAGATAATAAGACACATTGTTTCTTACGTGCAGAAGCATATTTCAGTGCTATGAAAAACTAGAAATTGTTGGCGCTAGAGCGTTTAAAAAACCTGAACTCTTAAAATAAAAGCAAAATTGATTTCTCGGTGAACAAAAAAGGCAAGGAAGATCTATGGTGAGCTTTGCTAGCATTTTCCATTACAGTAGCTAACTCGTCCAACTTATATTTTTTTGGCTACAAGACTAACCTGGTGTTTGAAGTCGCTCCTGTGAAATGAGCTTAACTCCACAATACACAGTTTTTAACTCATTTAGGAATGATGAAACTTGAACCCCACAGGTACACTGCTGTTATGAGACCATATAGCTTATGGAAAAAGAAACATAGTGACAGTTACGCCAAACACAACAGAATTCATTGAACGCATTACAACATCAAACTTTCGTTACAACAGTTCCCTTTAAATCCAGAAACTTGGAAACAGTGCTTGTAAAGACTGTAAATATCAGTTGTTTAATCTGTAAGCATTGTTCTAATTCTTGCGTTGACAACTTTTTTAATTTCGCCGTGAGAACAGATTGTATCTGAAATGATGGTCGGTAGAAAATAACGTTTGCGGCGGAATAATGGAATAATTGCCCGGGTTAAACACTAAGCATGGCTACTCAATCTTGTTAGCCAATGCTGGTTATTTTGGGCAGCCATGCGCTTTACTTTATTTTTATTCTTATATGTTTGTAAATTTAATTTAATTAATGGGTGCGAATAAAGTTGTTGTTGTTGTTGTTGTTGTTGTTGGGTTTGGGGGATGTAACGAGTAACGGAGGGGATGTTTCTTTTGAATAATCGGCGATTCCACTGGAATGTATCTTTTCAATAGGGCATAATGGAAGCAATTAGTTGGCTGCAGTTCAGCATTGGATGTTCTCATTATTTTGGAGATATGTTTACGAAATATAATAGCACAAAGCACAGGTAGTTTGGACTAAAGGTTTAATTTAGTCGATTAAATGATCAACCAATTTAAAAGTTATGACCGGTTATCAAGCAGCTAACCAAGTCAAGAGTCACGAGCTGAGTCAAGCTGTTTGATAAAAGTCAAATCTGTCTATCGCGGACTTCAGGTTGCTATTGGATCGCACGGGAGTCCACACTTTTCGTAGAATTTCTATGTAATAACTTATTTCACAGGCGGCCCAAGCGCACTATGTGAATTATTCAAATAAAGTATAAGCGAAAGTGACCCTTACCTTTGAGCGGTGTTGTGTTACAAAGATGCGATTTATTAGGGTTTGTATGGGAACTCAACGATTTTGTTTCAAAAGGAATAATATGTAATGTTCTGCTAATAAAATCGACTACCGTAACCTTATTGCCTTGTTGTATTCTTTGTTGTTCGCCCGCTTCTCGGGCCATTTTGAAGCGTTTTCGGTGAGTTAGCCCCCCAGGGGGGGTACTCCGGTTTGTAAAAGACGGGGGTGATCGAATGGAGGCAAAACTCAGGACCCAAAAAAATCCCTAAGTCTTCCAACATTACCCAAAAAAATCCCGAACCAAAAATAACCCCCCAAAAAATCCCTTGTCAAATTAAATTACCTCTAAATTGCCAGGAGGGCTATAACATAACACAAAGAACGCTCGTTTTGTTTTATATTCATCATACCATACATATGCCAAGGCCGCGCCAAGGCACTTTAGTTCGTTTTTAATACCCAAAAAAATCCCCTATCTAAATCAAGTCACCCAAAAAAATACTTGCCAAATTTTCTAACCCAAAAAAATCCCGGAATCGAAAATTTCAAACCCAAAAACCCAGGCTTCAAAATTTTCATTTTAATTC
>NW_027557220.1:0-6160 GCF_052425735.1 Oculina patagonica
ACTCAATGTGATTCTTTTAGTGGCGTTATCTCACTGGTTACCGTTAGTTGTATTTGGAATCATTGTCACAATGGTAGCGTTTTAACAACAACGAAAAAAGACAGAATCTATTGACCTTATAAGAACTCAATGTGATATATTTATTAGTGACAAGACAGTGGTTCTTTAACCACTTTCACCCAAATTAAACACTGGAACAACTAACTCTTAACAAACTTGTTGTGTCACCCTGAGTTAAATATGCAAAATTCAGAAATTATAAATAATCGCACGCGCACCGGCGTACAACAACAGAAAGACGGCGTTGAACGTAACGCAAAGTTCATTTTGAAAGGGAAAGTTTACAAATAATTATTATCATTCGTCAGTCATCCCTTCACGCATGAACACTCGTCGTGAATTTCAGTGTCTTCACAACAAGATCGGAAGATCGATAAGGACCAATTTTTGATTCTGCGAAAGTTCGTTTTCAAAAAGTTTTAGAAATTTGTGAAGTTGGAGGATTCACTGAGGACTGCGTAGCCGAAGATGCAGTGGCTCGCTGGACATCAAATTCTATTTTTCACGGCGTTTAATTAATCTTCACAAAATAAACATGTGGCGCCAGCGCGTCTGGCAGTCAAAAATTCATTTTTCAAAAAACTTTCCCTTTCCAGCTATTTTAGCGGGGCTTATACTATAGTACCTACCTGTCAGTCGTAGAAAAGCTGAAATTTAAGGATGAACTGTTTATTAAATGAAGACCGTATTATTTTTTAATAACTAGTAAACAAACTGGTCGCCACGCATTTAAGTGTCATTGTCAGTAAGAACCGGGCAAGCTCCACGGATCGAGGTTGGCCGATTCCCTTCAAACTTTCAGCGTTTTTTCTCTATCGGATAAGATTACGATCGGTGCTATTCTTGGTAAAATAAAATAAATTCCTTCCGATTTTGACCACCCCCTAGTTTTCGGAGCAAATTAAGCAAGATACGGTAGCAAATTTATGTCAACTTCCACGGCTAATTTTACTAACGTCGGATAACCCTTGATCATTTTTACGATTGTTACGTATTGACCGGCATATAAACAACTCATTTCTGTAATATAAACGATTTTGGATAAAAAGCTTTACTTTGGCTCGACTCCAAATATTAGCATTTTTTGGTTATCAGATGCAAGGAAATTTTCAAAGCCAATTTTCTCCAAAGTACGGCAGTCTCTTTTGAAACCAAACATATTTTTTATGAGTCCGTCCACAAGTCTAAATAAATCCGCAAACTCTCATTTGGCAAGTCAAAATCCCGTCGCGTGAACTTCCTCACAAATTGACCTAATTAGCATAATTTGATCTAATTTGCATAATTGTTGATTTCCCAGAAAATTTCCACGTTTTTTTGTTTCATGTTGAGGGTGTTTATTAACTTCTTTTTAAGTATTAATAAGCACAATAGACTGCTTTCTGAGAATAGTAGGTATACTTAAAAGATTTTTCCCACTTACAAAGTAAAACTCTATCCTACAGGCTTCCTAAGAATTTGACCAGACTTGCACTATGCCTATTTTTGGGGGGAAAACTTTACTTTTGAGCTGTTCAGATGCAAACGATAATACGCATCATCGTATTTTGTTTATTATGAAACTGATTGGTTTTTCAGGGGTAAAAAAACAGTCGGCATGTTCGACTGTTCGGTGTCTGATCATATGCTATATTGAGTATACGACTGAACTGAAATGGCACTTATAACTAACATCGTGTGTTGTATTTAATCTACAATAAAGCAACATGTACAAGATTGACAGAACTAGTTAATCTTCATAACCAAACATCATGCCAAAAAGGTGGCCACTGAGTTTAGTTACGCGTTGCATGCAAGAAGCTTGTTACTAAACTTAAACCAGAATTTAATGCACGTATCAATATTGTAATCATTTTTTTTGTTTGACAACGTGACAATATATAGAGATTGTGTCAACGAAGCTGATTAATACACTATTTTGTTGTTGAAATCTCCCAGCTATTTTGTATTTACTTTTGTTCTGTCGGGGACGAAAAATAAAATAGTTTTTATCCTTGATCACGTCTATACAGTGACATTTCGTACAGCATGTAGAACTATAGTCTAAACACTAAGATTTTCACCTAACTAGTAAGATAAGTTCAGAGGTGAGTCCGAATGATTAATTTGGGTACGAACATCGATAGGGAATAACAGAATAAGAATGACGAATTTTTACTATGGAAAATAGAATAGGATACCATCAAGGTATAACATAATTTTAATAGAGCTATAATAATGGAGATGCTAGAGCTTCAAATAGAGCTGGTTAATGAACACTAAATTATTCCTCTTCACCCTTGTGTTTCTAACCTAAATGGCAGTAGATGTCTTTGGTAACTACATCTACACAAATGGCATGAATAATAAAACTTCGCAAATCCAATTTTGATATCTAAACAACAAAAGAGAACACTGACGATTCTACGTAGCTGGCGGTTTGTCGGCACGTAATGTCGAACACGGGCTAAACTAGCCAATGGGTATCTTGGCGATTTTACATGTATTAAAAATGCCTGTCATCTCAGAGACTATGTGTACCTAGCTTACAAAAAGCGACATAGGTGCGTTTGGGGCAATTAGGCTTTGTGCCAAAATTATTAGTTATTAGCTATAAGCTTTTAGTTAAGTTACTTTCGAAAGCATGTACAAATTTCGGAAACTGCTTCAATGGCCTCGACGAAAGCCTTTTCTTGATAACGGTCCGCTTGTCATCAGATGTAGCTGCTTACAGACAACTAGTTTGAGATTGTTAATTTTGTTGGTTTTAACAAGGTCGCAAATAAACAAGAAACAAAAATTGATGGCTTTGCTTGCCCATGTCATCCATCACCAAACTTTTGAGAGTGTCCAAGGCCATCTCCGACACCGCGGTGAATGTCTTCCTTAGTGATTTCCTCAGGGTCAATACCCCTATAGCGCTGCACATCTGCTCGGCGTCAGAACATGCTGCTGCTCTGTTGCGCAGTCCTGCTCTCTCCAGGCTTAAAGGTGAGCTGACCATCCTCGTTTCTAAGCATCTCCGTCTCCGTCGTTACCTGTACAGGATCGGCCTTGTTTCCAGTTCTTGCACGCTCATCGAATTTTTTAATCAAAAATGTCTGGACGTTATCCGCCATTCTGTTCGAACACGCAGGCATTAAAACAATAATAACAACTAAAATAGCGATCGCAACAATGGTCACCGACAAAGTCATCAACATCGTAGTCGTGACAATCGCCATTTTCTTATTCCTCCTCCTCCTCCTCCTCCTCCTCCTCCTCATCCTCATAATCATCATCATCATCATCATCATCATCATCATCATCTTCTTCTTCGCATTTCAACAACATCTTTACCATTATCGTACCACGTTTTAATGTGATTTGCGTTTGCAGGTAACCCCCATGTAGAATAGTTTAGCCTCCAAAATGGTAAAAAAGATTCAAGGGGAGAAAAAATCCGAGCGGTTTCCGAAACGCTTATCCTTCCAGACCTCACGCCGGCTACCTACGCAACTTTTTTGTTCCCGACCTCCTATTAGTAGAACGTGTTTTAAATTCAATCATAGGGTAGAATGCAAGGACATCATATTTGAATCATATTATTATTTATTTAGAATCAGCGAAGCGGCAAATTTAAATGAAAGCGCCCCAAGAATACGACAAGAAAGAGCCTTAATCGGCCCAGTGGAGAATCTTATTCATTTGCCATTGAGACTCTCTTTAATATATATAATAAAATTTCGACCTCTGAACCCACAGCAGAGTACATTATCCCCCCCCCCCCCCTGCCTCCCTGTCACGCTCACCCTCCCATCAACAAGGTAAGTTTCCCTAACAATTGGGTCCCTCCCAACGTGGATATTCGAATAAATAATTATAGAAGTAACCAGCAATAAATTATATAGCTTCCAACTATGCATATATGTTTACGCCTACCCAGTTCCTTATATTCGGAGCACATATTCATTTATACTTACCAGAGCCAATGGGAACAGTGGTGAATTTGATCTATTTTCCGAGTATTGTTTGCTTACGCGGCATGCCATCTTTATGTTTTTCCGCGGTCCTTGATGGGTTTGATACGAGCATGTATTAATTACTCTTTCTGCGTACCCAGTTTGCAGTAAACTTTTTCTATGTCTAGGATAAATTATCATGGGCATTTATGTGTCATTTGTGATAACAATGTGCCCAGCTCGATTCAGGATCAGATCAACCTTGCTAATGAGCCCTAAGCTGACACCCAGGCTTATAAGGCGTGAGTCAGATAGATAGCTAGTTAATCATGATAGATGGATGGATGGATGGATGGACGGACGGACCGACGCTCCTTATTTAAGGATTAGTCACCAGTACAATCTGCGATTGTGTGCCCTCTAAACTACAATTTATTTTAACGTGTTGTTCCTAATTAGCTTTCCCTCTTCACTTTTAGTATGAAAAATATAATTCGGGATAATTACATTCTTGGTTATAGAAAACGCCACAGCATACTAGTCACTACAGGAGCGGCGGAAATAATTATACATTCCATGTTAAAAAAGCAAACGAATAAACAAACGAAAAAGCTCTATGTAAGCATGCCCAATAAACTGAAAAAAAAATTGTTATAAACACTTGAAGAAAACATAAACACCTTCAACATGTAATAACTCAAGCGTGACAATTTTTCGGGAAGACATGAATTTCGAGACAAATCAAGTTTGGTCAAATTTCTTGGAAGTTTGTAGGAAAGAATTTTTGCTTTGTAAGTGGGAAAATTCTTTTAAATATACCTACTATTCTCAGAGAGTAGTCTATCGTGCTTATTAATACTGAAAACGAAGTTAATAAACACCCTCAACATGAAACAAAAAGCGTGACAATTTTCTGGGAAATCAACAATCATGCAAATTAGATCAAATTATGCTATATAGGTCAATTTGTGAGGAAGTTCACGCGACGGGATTTTGACTTGCCAAATGAGAGTTTGCGGATTTATTTAGACTTGTGGACGGACTCATAAAAAGTATGTTTGGTTTTAAAAGAGACTGCCGCACTTTGGAGAAAATTGGCTTTAAAAATTGCAAAAAATTTCCTTGCATCTGATAACCAAAAAATGCTAATATTTGGAGTCGAGCCAAAGTAAAGCTTTTTATCCAAAATCGTTTATATTACAGAAATGAGTTGTTTATATGCCGATCAATACGTAACAATCGTAAAAATGATCAAGGGTTATCCGACGTTAGTAAAATTAGCCGTGGAAGTTGACATAAATTTGCCACCGTATCTTGCTTAATTTGCTCCGAAAACTAGGGGGTGGTCAAAATCGGAAGGAATTTATTTTATTTTACCAAGAATAGCACCGATCGTAATCTTATCCGATGGAGAAAAAACGCTGAAAGTTTGAAGGGAATCGGCCAACCTCGATCCGTGGAGCTTGCCCGGTTCTTACTGACAATGACACTTAAACACCGAATCATTGCCTGAATGTTGCATCTGGATGCAAGAATCTGGTGGAAGTTTGTGAACTTCCTTCTTAATACTTCTTTGTTTTCGACGGAGGGCACCACTGAATAAGTTTCTCTTCCCATTTGTGATGCCACTAGCATTAATTCGTTTCTAGTTGTCCCTTATATAGCTCGAATACAGCTACAATTAGCGGTGCAGCCAACCAGCATGGTATATTCCTTTCTAGCTGTCTTTGTGTGACAAGTTACACGTTCATACATTTTATTTTAAAATATGAAGTTCAGAGTTAATACAGTACTAGTATGCTGTAGACAGTGTAGACAAGGTGAGGGTAAGCTTATTTTCAAAGCGAAAGTTTACAAACTGTGCACTAACCGGTCCTTTGGAGAAAATATTTATGACCTTCGGCGAGGTTCCAAGTCTTCGCTCTTTTCGTAAATGATGAAAACTGCAGAATAATTTTCTCATAAAACTGGAGTGGTCGCGCCACAGTTTGTTTTCTTTCCCAATGCGATATACTTTTAAATCGGTTTTCTGTTTTCCAACGTGTCCAACGTGGTTTGCGTTCGAATACTTTGGCCCGTAACTTGGAATGCGATCAGCGCTACGGTTCATTGGTTTCGATTTTGTTTGTTCATGGATTTGATTGACATCGGTAGTTCAGATTTCTCCTCTGTTACGGCAC
>NW_027557221.1:0-6143 GCF_052425735.1 Oculina patagonica
TGTTCCAGTGATTGCAAGTGATTTCTCATAAGTTTTGGGACAGATAGTTTGTAATCCTAGAGGGGAGGAATGTTGTGACTTAGATCTGTTGCGTGACATTGATCACGTGATTTGTAATGTGAGTTCGTGTCGAATAAATCAGTGTGTTCAATCCATTCATGGCTGCATGGTTATTACAATCAGCACATTTATGAATGTGTAGAGCCTAGAGGAGTACATCTGTTTTCCAAAACCTGTGCCCGAATCAAGGCCAAGCCTGAATTAAATGCCTAAGTAGTTGCTCATTAGTCCTCACAGCATCTCGTGATTTGGAATTGGGAGATGGTTGGCAGCTGCAGGAGAGAAGTGGCTAAATACGGAATTTGCTCTGTACTAAATAGCACTCCAGTTAACCTAAAATAATCTGAATAAGTAGCTGTGACTGTGAGAGTTCAGTATCTTCATAGATGCCAAGTCTCACGCTTTTGGCGTGAGACTCACTCTTTTTGACCTAATCTCACGCAACCACGCCATTCAGACAAAATATCACGCTTTTTTAAAATACTACAACTTGAGGAAAAAGTCTTATTAATTTAAATAAAGAGATATACTTTCAGCTGTACTTTGGTAGAGATGAACGCTAATCGAGTAGGGAAGAGTTTAAAAACAACAAATGTTTGCCCATAATGAAGGAGATTGCTTCTCTACAACTTACTTTTTCAAAAATTTTTGGGGGAATATACCCCCAGACCCCCCTAGAAGTTACCTCCTCTGGGTCTCACTAATGCTCCTTCGGGGCAATTCAATTTCTCACTCCATGCCAGCCAAAAAACTTGGCATCTATGTATCTTGCCCAAGAACACAGCACAGTGACCCTGGCTGCACTTGGGCCTGGACCACTCAATCCAGAGTAAAGTCACTTTTTGTGTGCAGGTTTGTTTACATAAGTTAATGTTTAATTCCCGGGTACCACAAGCTAAACAGAAAGTCTGACATTTTTATTCAGTATGCATGTATACATGAAAATTTCTTCACTCAAATCAACAGTAGGATTTGCATAAATATTACATTTAAAATTAACTCGCCATTTTTCTGTACTAAGTGAATCAAATTATGCTAAACATTTTTTTTTTATTTGAACCATGTAGGTGAGTGTATTGTGTGAAGCCAGAGAAGGCCATTGGAGAATTCACCACAAGCTGTATTGTCGCAAGAAAAGCCAGCGCAGATGTGTACTGGAAAAATTAGATCAGTTGAGAGGTCTGGTCTTAGAGGATTTAGAGAAAATTGTAGGACAACAAGTGGACTTAACTGTGGATGTTTCATACAGTGAGAAAGTTGGCTTTGACACACCTCTTCACAGATACTGATATAAAAATTCAACAATAAATGTTATGAGCTGTCTGTAGCCAAAGTTGTTTAGAGAGGTTGTGTTTTAAAAAAAAATGGATTAAGCTCAATACCAGCCTGTGTACAGCCATCCTGCTCCACTAGCCTGTGTACAGGCTAGCACAATGCCACCTTCATATAATGTAAATGAAGAGGTCTGTAGACACTCAAGCAGCCACTATAATTATTTTCTCTCTAATTATCAAAGCAAGAAAATGAGTAACAATGACTCAAAAAGTGGTCCGCTTGCATCTGACATATCCTTAAATCTGACAGCTCAAGGAACAAACCAGGAATATGAAAAAATCTCTCTTATGAGAAATAATTATATGCATGAGCCAGGAGAAATGCTGCTGGATGAACATATTTCAGTAGACATCTCTTTTCCAAGGTCAGGTGTAATTATTTGTGGGCTTATGTTACCTCACCATGCCCATCTCTTTTTCATGACTAGGGTCATATAGCAATTACTAAAATACTAACAAATGTAATAAAAGCGTACATTTCCTTATTTGAATTTGTTTTGTTTTTTGTAACACTGTACCCTGCATTTAGACTCCCTCTGGGACCAAGGTAATAGGACTGTTTTTTAAAAACAAAAAGTATATGCTGGATACAATGCATTTTTTTTTCTAAATATAAAATATTAAATTTCAACAATATCTTCTCGATTGGGGTGGGGGAAGAGGACTCCCATATGATTCACCGCGGTCAAATGTCTCAGGCAGCTTTTCTTTCCATTTTGACGTTTTTTGTTCATATTGAAGTGTTAGTACGAGCAAGGATAGATAAAAATAGTTGCTGAGTGTAAGGATAATCCCCTTTTCTCAGGTAAACAAGTGTTTTTACTTTTTACATGTTTCGCATCCGAACCAAAGTGCTTTGACAAAATGGCGCCGACAAGTCCGCATATCGCTATTTTCAAACACGTAGAACTTTTTAAGAGGGTAGCAAAGGGGGTGTTGTCATCCCATTTCACGCACAAATTTTAACCATATTCACGTGTCACGTATACTTGAAACAGCAGAATTCACGAATCACGTGGCTTTTCTAGCTATTTTCACGCGTCACGGTCTAATTTTTGCCCTATTTTCACGCGTCACGTTTTAATTTTTGGCCTTTTCACGCGTCACGCATAAACCCTTTGCTACCCTCTTTTAAGTAAAGCTTTAAAAAACTTAGTAAACCCTTACGATGCCGCCGTATGTATCGAACTTTGAACTGTGAAAATTAAAACCTTATCTTTGCAGTACTTTTCTTATTTTTTGCATATTTGTGTCGTTTGACCGCGGTCAACCCATATGATAGGGACAGGGTAGCCTCGATTTTTTCTCAGCGGCTATAAGCTAGCCTGCGCCGCCGACGAAACTATACTGACCGGGGTTAAGTTACGTCTGCGGCGCAGGCTACTATAAGCCCATGCGGTTATTCTGATGGGTTTACTTTTGGAAGGATGTTTGCGTCCAAAATTAGAGGGGCTTATCTTTTTGGGAGGGGGAACTTATTTTCGGGGGGTGGGAGGGAGGGTGGAGGGGCGTATTTTCTACAATTCCTAAAAAGCCTGGGTGCTAACAAACCCAAGTGGGCCTGGGACCAAATTTGTTGCGCCTGGAAGATATTCTCCTCGTAGCCAAGCATTCCTGTAGTCTTCGAAAAAGGTCGAAAAGAGAAAGAATATTGATGCTGACAAAGATCAAAATACCCTGATTTTACTTCATAGTTGCCCAGGAACGTTTAAACAACACGCATTTCAACACTAGAAGATCAGCTCCATGTTTCAAGCGATTGTAGAGTCGATCTTTGAGCCCGGTGTTAACAGTCAGCTGTTGAAAGCGATCAACATCATATTCGTTTGTCTTGTTATTGTAGTAATTTTACTGTTGACTGCTTATGGCTTTAACATTCATCTTTTAATACTTCTGATCCTAAGTACTGGTCTCCTTCTTTCCATAAACTGGTGAGTATGTAACAGCATAGTGCAAATTTACATTTTTTCTTAAGTAAAGTCATAACTGAGTAATGCATCAGTCAATTCCAGCAGTGCCCATCCCCCCGGGCTAACCCCCGGGCAATTTTATTATTATTTTTTTGAAAAAATGGTAAATTCCCCGGGGTGGGGACACATGAGCCTGCTCAATGCCCTAGGGTGAGGACGGAGGAAAAGGGTAAATGCCCCGCCCCCGAGATCGTTCGTCTATCAACACAGTAGTTTATAAATGCAAGGGCGAGATTTCAAGTGTGATTCTGTTTCTTTTTATTTTGTTTTGAACAGTTGACTTTTTTAATCCTGAATATTTGGTAATAATGCTAAAGACAATCCATCTAAACATGTTAAACGAATGCGCTTAAAGAACAACTGATCAACAGCGGTCGCAGCTGATGTGCCGCCAGCTGTGAGTGATTCGCAGGCAACATTTTCTGTGGAGAATCATGACATTTTAAACTAGATTCATTATGTTTTTAGCTCACAAGTTCCGTCTTGAAGATCGCCTCATTTAAATTGGAAAACCTGTAAAGCACTTTTGTGCACTTCAGTTTGAGTTTCATTTTCACTGAATGCATAAATAACAAGAACTGCAAGCAGTTTATAATCGTGCGGGTAATGCTTGACCTCCTGACCTCTTTCAGTGCTTTGGCTTAAAGGCACGGCACCGCACAGTAAAATATTTAGAAAAGCAGTCACTTGAGAAACACACAAGTCGTGTTTGCGTTAGTCACGTAGTGAACGTGACATGAATTTCCTTTACCACGTGATCTTTTTTCTTTTTAAAACCACATGCCTAGCCGGAAAAATGCCTGCTTACGCATGCAAATATTTATTTTGTTCCGAATGTTCAATAAAATAACCCAAACCAGTTCATTTAAAAGAAAGCCAAATCACGCCAAAATAAAGAGTAGACTAAGGCCATCCCATTGTATTTCTCCGTTTAGCGGATGAGGTGTATCCCGTGCTTTGACACATTCTTGCTGAGCTTGCAACTTACATTTCGATAACGTTTCGATTCTCAAAATACCGTAAACTCAAAACAAAAATTGGGATATCCAGAAAATAAGTCGTTGTTTTGCAATATTTAACACGTTCTGGCTAAATTGTACGACTTATACTCGCTCCGAGCCAAACGCTTGAGTAACACAACAATAAGTATTTCACACAAACAGAGCGCAGAGTATTCAAACAGAAAATAGGTGAATGATTATTTATAGCTACAAGCGAGAGATCGCGTGACATGGGTCTGACGTAGTGGTAGTTTTAAATAGCTTGGACATGTCCAAGCGGTCTTTGTTTTCTCTATGTGATTATATTCAGCCCTCTCTTCTAGTAAAATATGGAATGAAACAAAATTATACATTTCAGAGAGCAGAGTGTTCATGTTAAACGCGAGTGATCGGCTGATCGCTACGGTTTTGAAATCTGTCATGACCTAATGGTTCTTTATTTAGCTTGCACCACTTGGACATGTCAAACTGCGTTGTTTTGCAGTATTCAGTACAGTCCGGGTACGTAATACGGCGTTTTGTTTTCACTCTGAGTCAAACGCTTCAATAAAACAGTTCTTCCTCATAAAATTTCTTTAAAGTGGAGTCTGGCTGAAAAAAGTGCACTGCAGTGACGCTTGCAGTTTCCGGCGAAGACAAAATTGCGTGAATGACGTAGTGTTTACTACGAAAATAGCTTTCACAATTTGAATATTTAGTACTCGCTCTGAGACAAACGTAAGAATCTCCAAAAAGATGTTTCAGATTGATTTTTTTTTTTTCAAGATAAGACCAAGAAATGTTTCGAAAAGTATTTGAATTTCGAAAGTTTTGAAGCCGTAAAAATTGTGCGTGTCTGAGCCGTGGAATTTATTAATTGGTATTGCGTTCACAATATTAAAATAGTTTGGACATGGCAAAGAAAGCAAGATTTTTGCAATGCGAATCTCCAGTACTCGCTCCAAGTCAAGACTTAAATGCCGGACACAAAAATATATATATATTTCGCGTTTAACAGAGCATAGAGTACTCGTAAAATTAGACCGGGGAATGATTTTGTAACACAGCTTCCAGGGAGTGAACATTAAAACTTGTACGATTTGAACGTAATATTTCGCAAGTAATGAAAACTTGCGTGACCGTGACCAAGGGATCGGCTGGGCCGCGAGATTCTAGAACGATTTACCGACAAAAAAAAAAAACGACAAAATCTGACACAGATTATGAATCGGGCCCAGGCCCCGCCCGATTAATAAATGAGATAGTCGTCACCACCATGTGAATAAAGTAAACATACCTTTAAAAATGTTGACCAGCTTGTCTAAGCCGTGATGAACTAACCAATCTTCCACAAACTGTATGTCTTTACCGATGAAATTCTCCATTATGGCACTTTCGCAAACCATGTGTCAAATGCCCGGGGGTTGCCCTGTGGTGTGCAAATGCCCAGTCCCCGGGCCACGCTAAAAATGCAAATACCCCTCCCCCGGGACTGACAACATAAGCAAATGCCCCACGGTTGCCCGGGGGGGGGGGGGGATGGGCACTGCTGGAATTGACTGATGAATAAGATCATGTTTCTTTAGCTGATACCAAAGTTTTCCCAACTATCTCTATAACAATTGTAGACCTAAACCTATGACAAAAAATGGTCACCTTTTCACATACCTATAAAGCGATACTGCATCTACCATTATATTTTTCTCAATTTTTAAACTTTTTTTCCCTTATTCATGTAAAAATATGCTGAGATCAGTCAACCAATCAGACTGTGACACGTGAAAATGGCTAGAATAGAC
>NW_027557222.1:0-6131 GCF_052425735.1 Oculina patagonica
GAACCAAATGGACAATGATAGGAAAGAGAAATTACCAGAAATCACGGTGCTGGAAATTCTGTAGCGATTTGACCAATTTCACGGAAGATATTTCGCTTCGAGTGAGATGCTGTCGAAAATAGTTTCCAGCCTTGGGAATATTTAATAAAGAACGTGTTCAAAATTTCGTAAAGCAATAACTCATCTAGCCTGAATTTCAGACATCTTTCTGTGCTCGCCTGCTTGCCAGAAGGAATACGTTCCTTCTGGCAAGCAGGCGAGCACAGAGGGATGTCTGAAATTCAGGCTATAACTCGTCCAAATCGCTTCAAATTGGCTCGAGGAGCTGGCAAACGAGAAAGAACACGACACAGCAACAGTGTAAGTCAATTTTATTCATAAAACGTTCAAATTTCTATATCGTAAAAGAAAATTGTTTCATTCCCATGCAAATTTTATAAATTGAGTCTTAGAGTACAGTGGCTCTTATCGCTAGCTTGGGCTGCCTGTGCTATGAGGGGTCATTAGAGTTTAAAGATAGTTTGTGGGAGGAGGGAGGGGGGTAATGAAAGTTATCCCATTTTTTGTGGACAAGAGCCTTTTCATATCAAGCATAATGGCCATCGGTGGAATCCTAGATATTAAACTTGAATAACAAACTGACGGGGATGATCGAAGGATTTTTTTGGATTTGAAAGTTTGGCAAGTATTTTTTTGGGTGACTTGATTTAGATAGGGGATTTTTGGGGTATTAAAAATGAACTAAAATGCCTTGGCGCGGCCTTGGCGTAGGGATTTTTTGGAGGGTTATTTTTGGTCCAGGGATTTTTTGGGGGTAATGTCGGAGGACTTAACGGTAGGGATTTGTTGGGGTCCTGAGTTTTGCCTCCATTTGATCATCCCCGTCATTTACAAGCCGAGTACCCCCCCTGGGGCACTCCCCCATATGGTCTATAGAGGGACATGCTGCTAGATAGGGTATGGTTTTTGACCCCTCAGGCCCTAAACAGGGTATATCATTTCAAGCTCCTCTGTCATAATCAGGGTCTGAAACTGTCCTAGACAGGATATGGTTTAGTCTGTAGGTTTTCTTTTCTGCCTCAATGAAGAGCATTTAAGAATTACAGGTTACTCCTGGGGAAATAGAGCCCACCAAAGGATCTGGACATTTTCTAAGCTAGAAATGAATTCCAAATGCTGTTCTTGCTGAATACAAACATTCCCAATAATGCTGCACCATGCCGGTTGTCAATTAGAATTTATTTGTCGCTTATTGGTATTTTATCCCTCGTTTTGTTGGTAGTCGGTAATAGCAAAGCTCTCAGCAGCCCAAAGGGCTGCAGAGCAGAGCCCCATACCCATAGAAAATTAACAACCATACTTTTGGTTTTTCATGGTCATCATGACTAGTGGCATGGTTTGCGGGCGCGTGTGCCTAGCGATGACGTCGCCCCAACATGACGGCCATACTCCAGAAATAGGTTGGTAAGGTTAATCAGAGCATACAGCTTTGATATTTGATATCCATGTAATGGTCAATTGACAGCTGTCAAAACAAGGTATCTGCTGACCAGTATCACATGACCACATAGCGGGTCAGATATAGAACTCATCGAGGTCTAATGTTTTTTTAAGTTTACTGCTGACCAAGTAATGATTTGCATTGGATTGTGGGCTCAAGTGCTATATTTTTTCTGTTAACGGTCAGTAAACTGCTAAAGAGTACTGACCATTACCACTGTAGTAACCCACTGACTGACAGTATATATCAACTTCGTCACCAGGGAGCTTTTGGAAAAAGTGACCGAATTCCAGTTACAGAATTTATGTGCACTTTGGGAGTATTTTTAAAATAGAAGATCAAAATTATTACTGAAATAATTAAAGTAAGACTTTAAATGTATACTTTTATTCAAGTGTAGACTATAATTATATTACCGGTAGACTATTTATTATAACTCTAGACTGGTCCCGAGGAAAACAGTTAATTTTGTTTTCAGAGGATCTCAATGTTTCCCGAGACAGAGTCGAGGGAAACAATATAAACTGGTTTCCCAAGGGAAAAAAGTATATAGCACAACAAAGACAAAGAAAAATGGCAGTGTGTCGGTCAACATGCGTGAACAGAGCACTGTTACTCTCTGACGTCATAAATTTTGCAATGTTGCCTGTTCATCATACCTGCCAACTCTCCAGATTTTCCTGAGAGTCTCCAAGTTTTTCATCTCCTGGTCTGATTTTTGGAGAGTATTCATACATTGTCTTAAATGATATCCTTACAATGCAAAGATTTCTAGACATCTCCAGATTTTTGTACCCTGGGGGTTGGTAGGTATGCTGTTCACAGACAGTCTTGGTGGTAAACAGTTTTGTTAGATGTCATGTGACCTCAAAGTAGCCAATGAGAATGCATGCTGTTGAGGAAAAATTCCACCTATAAAGCAATACCTAATATTGCCATGTAAAACTTGCACTGATCTGTGTTTACTTTTGTGGAGATCAAATCTACACACAAGTCATTGCAAGTTTTTTACAATTGTTCCACCTAACGTAAGTCAACCCAAGTCGAACTGTTTACTTCAAGTATTGAATTGCAGCACATACTGCAGTAGCATTGTAATGGCTTTTTTAACACTTTGCATGCACATGCGAGTAAACTCGTGCACATTTTTTGGGGGTAATGTCGGAGGACTTACCGGTAGGGATTTTTTGGGGTCCTGAGTTTTGCCTCCATTTGATCATCCCCGTCATTTACAAGCCGGAGTACCCCCCTGGGGCACTCCCCCATATGGTCTATAGAGGGACATGCTGCTAGATAGGGTATGGTTTTTGACCCCTCAGGCCCTAAACAGGGTATATCATTTCAAGCTCCTCTGTCATAATCAGGGTCTGAAACTGTCCTAGACAGGATATGGTTTAGTCTGTAGGTTTTCTTTTCTGCCTCAATGAAGAGCATATAAGAATTACAGGTTACTCCTGGGGAAATAGAGCCCACCAAAGGATTATTGTTCCACCTAACGTAAGTCAACCCAAGTCGAACTGTTTACTTCAAGTATTGAATTGCAGCACATACTGCAGTAGCATTGTAATGGCTTTTTTGACACTTTGCATGCACATGCGAGTAAACTCGTGCACATGGGAGTTAAGTCTGTTTGACCAGCAAACACATGTCTGTATGCAAGTTCAACTTGCAATTACTTGAGTCCACTTATGTTACCGTTTGGCAAGGGCTTTAGACAAGTGCCTTTTGTGTTCTGTACATTTGTTCATTATTGGTCATTATTCTCTCAAGGAGGGCTGACTCCAGTTGGGTAACCATGGTCTTGATTGAAATTTTCTGCTATAAGTGTACCCGTCAATCTCCTCCACGAATCTTCTGAATTACGTTGCTGGTACAAAAATATCTCATGTGATCATGTACTAGTAAGTACCAACTGGTGTTCAGTGTTGTCTCTACCACTGCCTGTGTGCACATTTTGTGAGCCATGTCACATTATTTTCATGTTTTGCTTGAATTGAACATTGCTTTATTAAACTATCTCAGACACTGTCACTGATGAGACTCTCTCCCTGTTGTAACCGCGGAAAAAGGACTTGGAGCATTCGTAAGTGCTGATCATGACTGCACATGCTGGGGCAACTTTCAGAACTCTTGCTGTCAAACCTAACAAAATAAAGTGGGCAAAAAATCAGTCATCTTTAAATGTGAGTAGCTTTTGCACTGCTGTGCTTATTAAGGACACTGTATATGTTTTTCTTGTAGGACAGGAACCTATCAAGAATCTGACAGGAGGAGGCTGAACAGTTGGCTATTTACATAGCACCATCAAGAAGTTGAACTTGGGACTACTTATTCTTGTTCCCCAAACCTCCGGTCCCTCTTATCTGGCAAAGCCAGCTGGGGCATGAGGAACAAGTGGCTTGGGGAACACATTTTGATTGGCTAGATTTAAATTCTTTCTTGTTAAAAATCTTACCAATCAAATCATGCGTCCCCAGAGCTAGTTGTTCTTCGTGCCCCAGGCTCTGCTGGCTAAAAACAGGTGGTTCTACCGATGAAAATACGGACTACTGGTACAACTCCAGTAAGTGCCAGGCCTCCACTCTACCACCCTAGCTAGTGCCTTGATTTTTTTATGAAAGGGTTAAATGTTCTGCACCAAACTAGCAAAAAGCTTTACTTTATCATTTAAGCTTTACAAAAATTGGATGATGACCCTGCAACTTAGGCTGCAGGCTTTTCACTTGATTCACTGAAACATTCTTACTTTCTCTCTCATATGCTTCATGCACACTGTACATGGCACATGGTACATGGTGCACAGTATCAAAGCGATATTGCAACACATTGCAATATCGCACCCAAAGTCAGGGTTGATCAGGGTTGGAAATATAATTTTGATTGTATCTAATATTTAGGCAAAAGACTCAGTCTTACAAAAATGTACTTAGTATACACAGATTAGTTTTTACTTGCCCAAAAGATAATTAAAAATTACAGTCATCTCGGACTGTCAATTTATCATTTGTTGGAAAATTTCATTGTTCTAATCTTCTAACATTTGAAAAAAAACACAAAGAAATTTGTCATGGATCTACTGGGCATTTCTCATTGGATAGTTTAAAAACTCCTGGAAGATTTATTTTCAGAAGCCATCAAGAGAATAGCAGGATGTAGTTGCAGTAAATTCATGTTGATAACACTGCACAAACATTTCACCAGCAATGCTGTCCAGCAGGAAGCAATAACGATTGATGGTTCAATGAATACATTGTAATTTCTTAAAATCCCAAGGAAACACAACAGAGACACTTATTTTAACATAATTACATTTTATTGCTGAATCTCCATAAGATCGCAGCTGGTAAGTGCAGGTAAGTGTAGGTACTTGTAAGTGAATACATGTACTTCACAGTAAAAAGCACTGCTTATAAAAAACTTGTTGATGAATATCATACTGGCTAAAAGGGCAAGTGATGTGATTTGTATTTGTAACTGCCCATCCTCTGACACTTGCCTGGGTGAGCTGAGACGCTTTTTTTCACACTGGTGGGAGAGGATATTTATGTTTTCCTCTCCTCCACCCCCAAGATGTTAAGCGGCTGTAGTAACAGCCATTCTGGTCAACTTACCAGCAAACAGACTCCTCCATCCACTTGTTCTGTACAGTTCAAACATCAATGAGAATGTGAAAGGCAACTTCTTGACAGCACTTGCATCTTCTGCAAAGTTTATAAAAATTTATTCCGTACAAACGTTTAATGGCTTTAATAAATGATGCCTTCTCGGGTTCCGGCCTCTGGGCCAGAACCCTGCAGGGGCAATAAACTCTTAAATTGTTTCAATGACTTCTGTGATACTCTTAAAAATAGCCGAACACAGCGATTTTCACCTTTGTTTCTTTCAAAAAGTAGGTCCATGGCAGGATTTTACAGCTGTCACAAAACTGGTGATAAGTTTTAAGAGTTTATATGGTTGTTGGAGACGCGGTCTCAAAATAAGAGACGTTTGTATGGATTTTAAATCATGTTTTAAAGTCCAAACTTCGTCTCTGTTCATCCCAAAAACATCAAACCTGGTCAAATGACCAATCTCACCCTGATCTTCCATGTGATGGTGTCAGTTTATCGATTGGTTGAAATTTGAACCTCGCCCCAGTTGCCTGCCCAACTTTGGAATGGCCAATAATGAGCAATGCTTCTGTGTTCAAGAGCAAGAGCATATTTAAAAGTAACGCTAGCAAAGCTGTGTACATACTTAAGACAAGTTCTCCAAGCTCCATCTGCCTGTGTGTCTTTACCACATCAAATGGAGTTGTAATCAATGCTGCCATCTGTTAAAAGTAACAAATTTAAAATTTGTTTTATAACATAGCTAATAAAGCAGTGAAATCAAATTAATGATAAAATAATGTATGCTGATAGCATGAGCAAATCACTTCGCCAGAATATTTTTCCTCATGCATCTGGCCCATTTTAGAGTGGGGTAAAGTAATTAACTTTTAGGGAGCAGAAGAGAAAAACTATGCAAACGGAATACTGATATCAGGGCCAAAGTGCTCCACTGTTTTCTGGGTTTTGATTGTGCATTTCCACTGTCAATTTTATAATCCAATTGGTAAATGCGACAATCTGATTGGATGAGCTTCTCA
>NW_027557223.1:0-6129 GCF_052425735.1 Oculina patagonica
TTCTTTCATTATTTCTCTTTTTAAGGTGGCCCGCGGGTATTTATGAGGCCGACAGTTCCCTTTTTTAAGCGCGTTTTAAAACGGAAAACGTGAAGCAATTGCTTAGATTTTTGAGAATCTGAAAAAATAATGCTTAAATTATATAAAATGATAAATTTTATGGCGATCAAACGCGATTTGTTTAAGTTATGAGCGAATTTTGGAAGCCTTCGTTTTTAATAAAATGCGATTATTTTGAAAATGCCACGGTGAATTTTTCTGTAATTACTCCAAAACGCTGCCAAACAGTTGAAGTTTACTCACAACAACTTACAGGAAAATCCACTCCGTAGATTTCCTGAACGAGCGACATCTATATTTTGCCTTAAAAAAACTGTTGTGTTATGCGTCTGACTTGACCGTCGCATAAAATTTGATACTTATACTAACCCAGTACCAGCCACTTTTGAGTCTGATGTCACCTTAATCTTGTGTGTAAAAGTTAAAAAGATCGTGTATAAATATCGAAAATATCCTCAATTCCGATGTAATCAACCGGAAATTTATATTTCATTCACTGTTAAAAATTTCCGGAAATTTAAACAGAATTTTTTATTTTATTGAAAAGAGCCCGGCAGGGTAGTAAGAGGCAAGATGAGGCACTTGCCTAGTCTACATGTAAACCCAATATGTTTTGTTAGGAAAATAATCCCAAGTTGAACAAAATTGTTTTCTCTCAAGAAATACCTCATGAAAATTGTTGAAGAAAGAGTTGAAGAGCTTCAAAATTTTCTGGAGAGTATGCCCCACCCCCCCCCCCCCCCCCCAAAAAAAAAAAAAAAAAAACCATAGGAAGATCTTGCCTCGTCTATGGCAAAGGTCTGGTTACGGCCGCCCCAGGCCACGTTTATATTGGAAAGACCTGTGCAAGTACCATGCCCATAGTTATTCAGAAAAAGGCGCGCCGTCTTTGTGAGACGTTTTATTTGCCGAACAGAAGAACGAAAAACGAAAGAACGAAAAGGCCCAATAACAGAACGCGCAAACTAAGAAACAAACAAACGAACGAATGCATGAGCATATCCTCAAAAGCCCACTCTCTACTAGTATGAATAATTATTTTCCGTTATTATTATAGGCTGTGAAGAACACTCTAGAAAGTATTACTTCCAGTGGCTGTACAGTGATCAATTATCACGTGGTATGTACTCGTGCTTGAGAGATCACTTTGATCGAGCTTATAAATAATTCTGATTCGCCAGAACAGACCGAGAATTTGTCATACTTATTACTTAAACAACCTGAGCACAAAAATTTAAATTGCGAAGTTGTCTTATCAAGGATAAGTGTCACTTTCTTGGTAACAGGTCCCTGAGACAAGTTTATTCGTGTCAAAAAAAGTCAGTCGCCGGGGTAAATATTTTTTCCCTGCAACTTTTCTTACAAATTCACACTGGTTTGAATTGAAGGGACAATTCCACAGTTCTTAAAAATTTGAGGTAGACACTTTTTTTAGTCCCTACGTTTAAACTTTTCAATTGACTTATCCTAGGAACTAGTCCCCGGAACGTGTGTTTTTGTGTGCCAACTTTAATGGTCGAATCAAAACAAACCTGATCTTAGAGCTTCCATCAAAGTAAACTACTACTGTCGAGTAATAGGTTTTGTTACATTATAGGTTAACGGGACACTCACGATAAAAGCCAAAGCAAATTTGACGACGCAAAAACACAAGAAGATAAGAGAAGGCCTTGAGCTGGCTTTAATCTCTGTTTCACTTGTGGCGATAATCTGTTCACTGGTAGTACTCTCGTGCGTAAGGTGAAAAAACAACTACAATTCTTGATCCGGGGGGACTCCCATACAAAAGAGGACGTGAATGCTCGTCGTCTTGGGTGTAAATTTCGGAGTTTTGGTCTCACGTAGGCTGTTTTAGGCAAAACGCCAATAATTTAGTTTTCAAGGTCTCGATTAGGTTTGCACACAAAGAAATATATAAATATAAATTATATTTTTAGTGTTTTGGTATCTCTGAGTGGTCTTCAAAAAAAGCTTCTAAAGCTACGCCCAGATTAACTCTAATATGGGTTCTTTTAAACCTTTCCGACGAGCTTTTCGGCCTGTTTTATAGGGTAGTATTTATAGTGTAGTTTTATAGGGTATCTTGGATGCTACTTTTTTTTGAAACTGTGAATACTCGAAATGTAGGAACAAATGTAACATGCTTTAAAACTAAAATGATGACAGAACTCATGCTGCGTCTTCTCTGGGCTCTGCGAGGGTCGGATATCAAGACAGCTTCTTTGTGAGCTTTAGAAGGCTTAACAAGAGGCATAGATTTAGTCGATGCTTTCGAATTATATTTGAAGATGAAATACGAAAGAATTTTGCCGTCTTTTACTAAAATTTCCCGCCTGTTTTATAGGGTAGTCCTCTCGCAGGATTCTTACGACTTAGGGGGATTTATATCTTGGATGCTCCTTTTTTTTAACTGTGGATACTCGAAATGTAGGAACAAATGTAACATGCTTTAAAACTAAAATGATGTTACTCAAGTTGTTGTTGTTGTTATTGTTAAATTGTTCTTCATTCTTTTTCTTTTGTTTACCACACACAAGGATACAGTCATCGCAGACATCTGAAAAACTGTTTATACACAAAAGCCTGCTCTTTGCCTGGGGTATCGGATACGCTGTTTACATAATGGATATAGCTGTTTTTGACAGCAGGAATGAAAAAAACAGTAAGTATATTTTTCTTCACTATAATCACAATAGTCCGGCGGGTTAGCTCCTGAATTGTGCGATTTTTGATACAAGCACCAAACTGTGCAGGATTACAAGCATTCGCATACTAATCAATTCTTCTTACCAATAATTTAATAGGAAATTATTGCATGGGAAAAGATTTTTCGTTCCCCGCCCTCTGCTCCCTCGCGTCTTTCGTTTTGCGCTAGCGTCCAGGTCTCTCGCGATCGGTGAACCTCTCGCTAACAGAAGAAAAATAGGAAAATATAGGGCTGTGAACAGTCTAAATTACAGCATTTCATTCTAAATTTTGTACGTGCGACTCGGTATCACGACCTGGCATAATAGTATTTGTCTATAAACCAGGACAAACAAATATTTCACTAAAATTTCAATGATTTTAACCCTATCCAGACCGGGAGGGACGGAAAGTGCCCGCGCTGACTTTGAACGCTTATAACTTTTTCAAGATTTAAACAAACGCTACCAAACTTTGAGTTTATCTAAAATTTATCTGGAAATAATTTGGTAGGATAAGTTGTTGTGTCAGGAACTTGACGTCACCATGGCAACGGCATTTTGACAGGCATGTTTTCCCAAATTTGTAATTTTCGTGTTTCTATTAATGAAAAATAATTTTAATGCAATTATTTTCATCCTTTTACGGTTTTTAAGCACAGTTTTATTGATTTTGAGTACTTTGCAGTAATTTTGGGCGGTTTTATGACGTTTTGGAAAAAATTCGAAATCCAAGATGGCGGATCCAAGATGGCGGCTGTTTTGACATTATGATGTAATTGTCACGTCATGTGACGTCATCTTCCCACGTGACGTATACCAAAAGATAGGTGTTTGGACATACTATATATTCCCTAAGCTTCATTGTGATTGCTTAAATATTCTGGAAGTTACGGAGGTTTGAGAAGATCCAAAAAAGCCCGGTCTGAATAGGGTTAATAAATTAAGGTTTCCATGGAAACCGGTGTTTTTCGGGCTTGGCACTATATCTGAAAAAATTTCTGTTGGTGACCACTTTCATTGTGCCAAGTTTCATGCTTGTATCAAAAAGTGCACAATTCAACTAAAATTTCGAGCTAAGCCGCCGGACTAAAACTGGTTCGGTCGATGTAAAGTTAGTAACGTCAGTTCTAAAGCCTTTTATCTGAGGAAAAGTGATTGCATTCTTCCTCATCTGCCAATCTAGGTGATAGATTTAAGTCAGTTTGTTATTGTAAATCAGTTCGCTGTATCACGCAGCAGCAAATTTGAGTTGTTCCATAACATTCAGACGTATAATGAAGTAATTCCTACTGTCAGAAATTGCTAAATGCGTCCAAACGTTAGCAAGAAATTATTTCACGACAACTGACCTAAAGCCGAAAGTTGTCAGTTTCACGATTTAATAAGCACTTTTTGCGGTATAAAGAATAGGACTTTCTCGCATTCGCTCCAGTGACTAAGAACATTGGTGTCAAGTTAGTAAATGAATGAATTGTCCACCCCAGCTATACGACCTAAAATCACTGTTCGCGGGCAACGAAACATAATCCAAAAAGGTCTAGCAGTCTAAAAACCATTGGTTTCTTAGAACAAAGATATTCAGACCGGGCTTGGTTTGACCTTCTGGGCCGAGGGGGTGAGGGGGGGGGGGGGTGGCATTGAAAGCTTTGGAAATCTTTCCAGAATATTTAAGCAATCACAATAAAACTTAAAGGATGTATAGTATGTCCGCACATCTATCTTTTGGTATACGTCACGTCTGATGATAAAGTCACATCACGTGACAATTACATCATGCTGTCAAAACAGCCGCCATCTTGGATCCGCCATCTTGGATTTCAAAATTTCTCCAAAACGCCAGAAAACCACCCAAAATTACTGTAAAGTACTCAAAATCAATAAAACTATGCTTAAGAACCGTAAAAAGGTGAAAATAATTGCATTGAAGTTACTTTTCATTAATAGAAACACGAAATTATAAATTTAGGAAAACATGCCTGTCAAAATGCCGTTGCCATGGTGATTCAAGTTCCTGACGCAACAACCTATCCTACCAAATTATTCCCAGATAAACTTTAGATAAACTCGCAAAGTTTGACAGCGTTTGGTTGAATCCTGAAAAAGTTATATGCGTTCAAAGTCAGCGCGGGCCTCAGAAGGCCACCCCGGTCTGAATAGGGTTAAAATCACCAGCAAGGGAAATTTTCAAGAGGTATCAAACTTGACGAGGCCCCTATAATCGTGAGTAGCAACTTCTTTCTATATAATTCAATTTAATAATTTCTTAATCCGTAGGCTGCTTGCACAGCCGTTGCTGTTATCCGCCATTTCTTTCAAACATCAGTCTTTACGTGGATGTTAGTTGAGGCAGTGAATCTCTTCATGAAGCTGGTCAAAGTGATATCAATCAAAACGTTTTATATGACATACCTAGCCATTGGATGGGGTAGGTCCAAAAGAGTATTTTCTTATGGTTTTAGTTCACTTGAGATTACAAAATAGGGAGCGAGGAAACGAACGCATGAACGAACGAACGAACGAATAGAAAACCTCCGTAGTAAGGTATTACAAAGGTTGGGCGTACTTCGAAGAATTAAGTGTTCTCTACCAAGAGATATCAGAGAACTTTTCGTTAAATCAACTATAATACCTCTGTTAGACTATGCGGATGTCACATGGGGAGACAAAGCCAATTTGACTCTTATGAAGAAA
The DNA here is from genome assembly GCF_052425735.1 of Oculina patagonica. NCBI lineage: Eukaryota > Metazoa > Cnidaria > Anthozoa > Scleractinia > Oculinidae > Oculina > Oculina patagonica. The sequence continues at coordinate 5,439 of NW_027557223.1, forward strand.
GTCCAAGTTCTGCAAAATTTAGCTGCCAAAATTGTGCTCGATATGCCAAGGCATTCATCTGCTACCGAGGCGCTCCAACAGCTTGGCTGGGATAATTTAATGGAAAGAAGAAGACTTCATAGATTAATTTTGTTTTTTAAGGCATTAAATGGCTTGATTGACTGGGATTTAAATTTTTATAGCTTTAAAGACATTCATAATTATAATACTCGTGGACGAAATGACATTTGTAGGCCCAAGTCATGTCGCTCCTGGGGCCAGAACCGTTTTATTAATCAAGCTGCTCACGAATGGAACATTTCACCCGACAAAGCAAAAAGCGCATTTGACATTTTAACTTTTAAAAGACATATTAGAAGTATTTGATAAGTTTTTTAATTTCTTATATTCATTTTTTAAAATTTAACTTTTTCATCTTCTATTTTTAATATTCACTTTTTAACCATTTTTATCATATTTGTTATTTATTTTATGCAGGGCCCCACTGAAAACCACCTTTTTGTGACGTGGGCTCCCTGCTAAAATATCTTTATTATTATTATTAACGAACGAACGAACGAACGAACGAACGAACGGACCAACAAACGAACGGACCAACGAACGAACGAACGAACGAACGAACGAGCGAACGAACGAACCAATGAACGAACGAACAAACGGACCAACTAACGAACGGACCAACCAACGAACG
>NW_027557224.1:0-6125 GCF_052425735.1 Oculina patagonica
CAGGTTAGGAAAGTCCCTAAACATGTTAAAGACCTGTTTATATGGAGTTGTCTCTGGTAGGAGGGTAACCCTCATCCCGAGCCATCTGCCACCGCATTTTTAAATATAGCAAAAGTTGTGTTCCTACTGACCGCGTAAAAACTTGGCCCAACCCTTTTCCTAGAGCCTGCATAGTTTTCCGTCGCAACTTGGCACTCCCTGTTTTGCACATGCTCTATATGTCCCTGGTATGCAATTCAAACACAACATATCCAAATTAAAGTTAAAAGAAAAGCTTCCTCGATATAAACTGGCCCTAACTTAAGGTTAGCACTAAACGTGCCCTTTTTGTGGCTGCCGCTTTTTCTCCTAATTTTACCAAGCTTCCTTCGAATATTTTTACGTTCGTTTTACTTTAGCAGATGGCAAAGCATTACCTCACACCCCAAAGGGAATTGTGTTAGTCCCGTGGAGCTGGCAAATCGCAAAAATTACGAAAATAAAATAGGGATTTCTACAAAAATAACTAAAAAGAAACCAGTTTCAGCAAGCTTGCAATAAAATAACAAATCACTGCAAATGACTTCAAGTGGTCCACGGAAGTAACGAAAATAACATGCTGCATACAATATTTATTTCTGCTACAAGTTTGTTATTTATTGCAAGCTTGCAATTTCTCGAACCTAAAGTATTGCAATTTTCAAGGGTGTTGCTAAGTGATTATGTTAGGGCGGAGGTTGACGTGAAAGCCGTTTTTCAAAGGTTAATGTGGGTTTAATGCGAATATCTCGGTAGCGTTTCAAGCAATCGAAAAACTTTTCTGCTGAATTTTGGGAATTTTTGAGAGAAGATAGTTTTTCTCAAAGGAGTAGGAAAAATTTGGAGAAATAAGAAATATTTAATATTAAGTGTGATTTTAAAATTAGAATTTGAAGTTAAAAATTAGTAGATGGACATCAAAACAGTCCCCCTGACAACCTGGAGTGCTCTTGTGTGGGGGTCAACTGTCTGGTGGTGTTTCAAAAACAATTTTTTCTCTTTTCCATTCTTTAAACCTCCTAAAATTTCACTTAAATTCACATGTACCCCCGCCTTAAATTGAACAAAATGCAAAAGAAAGTGTTGACAAATAAGTTGCCTTTATTATTCAGTTCATCAACCACTTCCAATACAACCTTGACGTAACCTCGCTCGCTAACGTTCATTTTGGCCATGACGCTGTCTATCGTCAAGAGCCAAAATGAGGTCTGCAAGGCAGGGTAGTGTCAATGGGCACACTCAGCTTGAAAATATAACAGTGCATGTCACCATCTTTTTCCCACAGCCTTCTCTCCTACTGCTTAGCACAAGGGTGCAAGAGGACCAATAGAACACAAGGGTGTGGGAAAGAGATTGACTGCTGTCTTCTAGAGAGTGATCTTTGTTTAGGTCACCGTTCCTTGTTTCCCTCATTATAGTACAAGTTCGTCAAAATTTAAGAGAAAATAAATTGATAGCAACCGTTCCATTAACCAAGTGTAGCAAATGAGTGATTCCTTAAAATATAAAACGAATAACAGTACATTTTTTCAGGCGTAAGTAGATTTCTAACAGTTTCTTTCACACTTGGCGCGATCACTGAATGCTTCTCTTTCTATTACCTATTACATATATGATATAACGTATATTACTACGAGAAAAGACAGAAGTGTAGCAGCTCTCGTAAGCTTGCAATTCTACTGGTGCTCTAGTTTATCAGTAGCTTATGTTTTCGGGGCTAGGGACATTGTTCCTGTTGTTTGTCCTGTTGTTCTCTCGAAAGGTAGCCAGTCATTCATGCGATACCTTCCGAGAGCTGCTACCCGACCCGAAAAAGAAAGAAAAATAGTGTTATTGCAGTGGTTGACAACTTTATACAGTACTGGAATTTCTCCATTTCTAACCTGCGATCAGGCGTTACTTTCATTTTTTTTCTCTTTCCTACCGCCGCAAAAAAAGAACGCCTGATCGCAGGTTACTCCATTTCTTCAAACGTAACCTTTCGTAAAATGTAATAAACAAAATCGAAGACACTTTTTTAACCGATGGTTTGTATAAACTGGCTAGAAGTCCAGCAGAACTGGTTCAATCGTTTTCATAAGTTTAATTAATATTACCTTTTTTCTCAAAAATGACTACATAAATAATATCTTTTTTTTGGTTCTCGATTTGTCCTGAGCTTCTATCAACTATATTTAAATTGAATTAGGTCACCAGGTCAGTTGTTCACCCGAATATTTCCGCTTTTCTACCGAAAATCTTCGCAGAGTGAGAATTGGGCGCAACTATTGATGAGCAAATTCCCGAGTAGCCTGATCTAGGCTCTCGGTAGTTGGGGGAGAGCAAAAACACGGGAAAACCAGGAAAAAAACAAGGCGACAAGCCTTCTTCCCTCCTCGTTTTTCAACGCTCGCCCGCGTTTTCGCTCTACCCAAACTACCGAGAGCCTGGAACAGGCTAATTCCCGAGATATTGGCTGGGTTTTTGTTTACCACGGAGAAGCTCCATTCCCTATTTTCACCGTTCCCATAATACAGCTTGTTAACCCCCAAACTTTTTGCATAAGCATTGTTTTTAATTTCTCTTGGGATTTGCAGTGACCTACAATCGTCCAAACAGAAATTGAAAAGAATGCCTAAGCAAAAATTTTGAGGGTGAACAAGATGTATTATGGGATCGTGAAAACAGCGAATACAGCCATTCTTGGAGACCAATCATAAAAAAAAATACAAAATAAGCAGACACTAAACTCACTCATGCATTTTTCTCTGCCTGATTATTAGTCAGTTATACATCATGTACCAGGATCTTCAAACTTAAGTCGGCATGATTTTAAAATCGTTAAATTAAATACTTTATACTTTTTTTGTAAAAGAGTAACTTTTTAAAAATTTCTCTCCATGCAAGTCGTGAACGGCATCAATAGATTCGAATCGCTCGAGCAATGAGCCGATATTTTTAAAATTTTTCTCTGCCTATTTCCTTTTTTTAATAATACAGCGGACATTATCTCTTACTGTACAAAACTCGGCATTGCACTTCTGTAAAACAATTAACTGCCACTTACACAAGCCTAACATTAAACAACGTACAAAATTGGGCTGAACATTATTACTTCAACAAACACGTAAGCAAAACATAAAACAACAAAAAAGGCTTACTAAACCACAAAAGCACGTTTTTAACTGACAGTTTTGTACTGAAAACAACGCAATCTTAATCCTGCAAGAAGCCCAACCCTTTAAATACAGCACTGGACATTCACTAATCTTCTTATAAGAAGATCACAGTGATTAACTAGAGGAACATTTGTTTAAAATGTTCTGCCGAAGATAACTGTATCCGGAGGTGCTGGTTCCTTGAGAGGAATATTATAGAATCCTAATTTGGTGTAGAAGTCCAGAGCGTTGTTGTTGGTGGTTGCAATCTCACAGTGCACTCCCGTGCATTCTTCAGCCTTCAGTGCTGACAAAACACAGGCTAACAGCCGGTTGCCAAGCCCAAGGTCCTGTCAGTAAAGCACAGAAATGAGACGATTAGCATGAACAAACAGGCAAACAAACAAAACATGAACAACAAACAGAGGAACACATCAACAACTAGCTTATTTGTAACCACTGAATTAAACTGTGTTTCTTCGTTGATAAGTTCTACAAACAAGTACCTTAACGTTCAGTTTATTAACAGCTACAGTGATTGTGCAATGTAGTGTATCAATACTAGTAGTAATCAGCGATTAGGGGAATGCGTTCGAGTAAGGCTTGAAAGGAGGGGTAGTTTTTGGTGTTGACTGAGATTTCCCCCTTTTTCTTGTACAATTTGTTGGTGATGGGACAAAAGAGGAAGGTGAAATGTTTGTAAGAATAATTTAACGACATTGATTGCGAATAAACTGTGAACAATAGCTTTATTAATTCCAAGAATGAATGACAATTGCTTGTCTTTGAATGTGTGTTATGTGTAACACACAAGTATGAAAGTAACGACACAGTTCAAAGTTCAAACTTAAACTCAGCTGTGGCACTGTTCCTTTAAGGTTACAGACAACATTATTTTATATTTGAAACAGCAACATGTGAATTCCATAGAAAGCACTTTTAACTTGAAACAGCAATATATTGAAATATGAATTAATATTGCAGAATTTGCTTTCAACTAAAAAATACTTACTGCCTGGATAATTACATTGTCACACCAAGTTCCTGGTGTTGACATTTGCTGAATGTAGTCTTGCCAACTATTGTCAGAAACGCTCTCAACATAAAATTCTGTTTAAAGCACGATTAAGCTAATCCAGGATTAGCGCGAAATTTTGATTTTAGCTTTACAGCCTTTTAGTGAGATTTTCTGTTTATATTTTCTGCCCTTCAGTTTTGACGTTAACTAATCCCAAACTCCACAAAACGTAAGCTATAAAAACACTTTTATACAAGAGAAATCGAACTCTTGATTTAAATTTAATCCTGGGTTAGTGTTAATCAGCTTTCGAACAACCCGGCCCTGGATGATTATTCAAGTGCCTAATACCAGCAGCACGAATTTGAAAATGCAACTCTGCAGTTCCATACAGTTGGAGTGAAACTGACCTAAAAAACAGTCTCCACTCCCACCAACATCATAAGGCATTAAACATATTAATGAAAGTCTCTCATTAAGAGATACCCAAGGCAAATTACAACTGTCATTTGCAGGAAGCATACCTCCTTTTAAATTTGAACTTTGGAAAATATGACCAAAAGCGCTATTGTGACTGAAGTCAGACTTTGTTTGAAGCATGTCAATTGATAACTCTTTCTGTTTACCAGTGCAATACTTGTATCTTTTTTTCTCTTTCTGTTTGTTTATGAAAAAAAAAATGTTCAGAGTTACACAAAATAAACCATTTCTTGTAATTGCTACAAAAATTACTAATAAGTGAGGAGCTTGGGAAATTATGTTTCAGTAGTTTTTTAAGTCTACTTCTGTATTTCTTTCTTCTAAGCAATTTAGTAACTCTACGAACAGAAATTCGAGATGGTTCTCTGTCTCGTTTCCTGTTGCTTTTTGCTTTTTTCACAGTCTGAGATTTCTCGGCATTTGTAGAGATCATAGCAACAGAACAACTCATATCGCCATTCTTTCCAGCTACAACACGGACATCTCTTTCATATCTCTTTATAAGCTTACTATCATAATTATTGTGGGTATCATTTATCGAAGTCTGGACAGAACTCTGTGCACGACGTGATTTGGTCACGTTATACAAAAGAATGCTTCCGGTGCCGCATTTACTCGACTGGACAATGGTTCGGTTGTATTCGATCGCTTCATCTGCTCTGATGTCGTCTACACCGTGCAAATGTTTAACGCAAATGCGAGCCTCATCACTCGATAACGCCGTGTTCTGATCACAAGTAATGATCAAGTGGCTCAACAGCCGCCGAGCTACATAACTCGAAAAGTTTGTTATTTGATCACAAGCCATGATCAAGTGGCACAATGGCCGTTGAGCTATACAACTCAGAACATTTGCTATTTGACCACAAGCAACGGTCAGTTTTGGTCGCAGTTCAGCGACCAAAGACGACAGAAGAGGCAATTCTTGTACGAGAACGAAAGTAAACAGTTTTACTAAGTACACAATCTAGCGACCAAACGAAATGTTCTAGCGAATTCGTGAAGCACGCGTGAAGAACAGCGACCAAAGACGACAAAAAGGACGATTCAATGCGAAAAGGAGACTAAAATATCGTCGCACCAGTTTCCCGGCCGAGACTTGCCCCTGCAAAAATCAATCGGGGCGGCCAATTTGGAGTCCATACACCTGCGCGCGCATTACGGCTCGATTCATTCCGCATAACAGTGCATTGGCCAACTCAAAAGACACAGGACGCAAAACAGAATTATGCTTGCGCTCTCCTTCGTCGAACGCAATTAGTATTAGTAGTTAGCAGTAAGTGAAAATTACTTCAAAGTAACATACCTACATAATGGTAGATGTTTTATTTATTCCAGACAGCACAACCGACGGCTTCAATTTATATCGTGTATAAATTAGCCTGTGTACAGCCGTCCCGCTCTTCTCAAATCCGCGATTTTTTTGAGCAGAGCGGGACAGCTGTACACAGGCTAGTATAAATAAAAGCTTT
>NW_027557225.1:0-6118 GCF_052425735.1 Oculina patagonica
TTTAAAGTCGAAAAATAAAGACAAGGAAAAACTACAATCTTCATGACGTCGTAACGTGACGTAATGTTGCTTGGCAACTTTTCTGACAAAGAAAAACGTGGGCTCACCTATCGGACATGATAGTCCCACCCCAATCGGTTGAATGAAACACAAAAACTTAAAGATTGAAACAAATAACATGAAAAAACAAACAGCTCTAAAATAAACAAACCTGGGTAAGACCAACTTCAGCCACTTGATCAAGATTAGCAGCATTAACCACGCCCTAATTTAAAGCAGAGCAAAACACAGATAAACAAACACAACAAGAATCCTGTAGGTGTGCTTCTAAAAATGGTTTTATTCCCATCCCATACCCTCTTGCGACTACAAATAAAGGATGTTTACTTTCGCAGCCGACAAGAGGCCTTGTTCGTAACAAAAAGTCGAGGTGGCGTGGGAATTGGGCGAACTAATAAAGCAGCATAAAAGGGAGGCTGATAAAAGCGTGTACCTGAAGGGTGCTGAACGTGTGTAAGTTGCTCTTCATCTTTGCAGTACAACGGGGCTTCTTGAGAAAGCCGTCCACGTCACTTAAGAAGTCGATATGTGCACGCAAGCTGAGTGGAAGGAAAGGAAATGAAATTGACAGCTATAATTAAGATTGCTGGGTCAATTACCACAGCGGCAAATAGTAACAAACCAATCAATACTTGAATCAAAAGCATGCAACAGATGCAAAGCGCGGGAAAAGTAAAAATATGAAACCTGTGCAAAGCGCGCGAAAAAAATGCAACCTGTGCAAAGGGCGGGAAATTAAAAAAGACATGTCACTAAAGGACGTTCGCGCTAATTGTTTATGCGCATCCTTACTGCGCTGTGAAAGCTCTCCAAGCACATATAGGATGGGTAGCCGTTCCGCTCACTTCGCTTGGAGTTTGCTCTCTTAAATGGTCGGTGACCCCTACTTTTTTCTTAACGGATTACCTCTGTTAATTAATTTCTACGTTTTGTGAGAAAATGAAAAAATCTATCGAGTGGAAGTTTGTTTTTATTGTCCGAATGACGTTTGAATTACGCTTTTTGAGCTTTTTGTTTTGCCGTACGGCAGTTTTTAATGCCTTTTTTCAGTGTTAATTCTTACAAAAAGGTTTCAACACTAGGAATTATTTATGTAACAGACGCCCTTCTACAAAATGTGACTAAGATTGTTTGCCTCCGTTCACTAATCTTCGATATTATTAACTACAAGCCTTGTAAACACTGCTGAATTACGCGCGCCAATTTTTCAAAATCAGGGTAGTTTTCCACACGCTTTATCTCTGAAACAAAGTCGGTGACCCCAATTTTTTTTTACATTTCTGACACAAGTAATTCATTATCTGGCCGCAGTAAAAATTTTAAAAAAATCTATCGAGTAGAAAACTTTGGCGCGAACGTCCTTAAGCAAAGCGCGGGAAAATCTGAAACAAGTAGTCTGTACAAAGCGCGGCAAAAAAAAAACATGTAATCGTGCTAAATCGGGGGCGTATCAAGAAGTGTGTTTCAACTTTGATAACAATAGGCTATATGGCCATTTTTGAACAATGGCGCAACAGCTTCAAAACACACGAGGAATTTGTCGAAGTTTTCGATTAGCATGCGAGCGGGAAATTTAAACGCTCGGAAAGTTTGAAGGAAAGACAAATTCTCCCCGGGGAGGGTGATACTAGTAGGTTTTGTTCGGTGCAAATAGCGTCGGTGTGGGGGATGGGTAGGGGCGAGATTTCGGTTAAAGAAAAAAAAAAGGTTAAATACTTTGTTAAAAGGGAAAGTTAGTTGTAAATATTCTGGTCCTTCAACGCGAACAGCGTTAATTTTCAGTAAGTTTAAAAGACTACAAAAAAAATACAGAAAAATAACTACTTTTGTCACACCTACGTTAGTGACAGTGACAGTGAATAACTTACTCAATATTTTTCGTGTCCAATGAAAGCCACGCACTGAATTGCTTGTTCCTAACAACAAGCGCCTGCACGCCCTCAATATGCCTGCATTCATCTTCACTCAGGTCCTGAAGGGAACCGTCCGTGTGTACGTTCATGAAGCTTGTCTCAAACACACTAGAGCCTGCTCCAACGCTGTGAAGAAATTCGGCGTTTTTAACTTGGTCCTTGATATTCTGCGACGCTTTTTTAGCGTCGAGTGCTTTACCTGACTTATAATCTGCAGTTGGCAGCTCTTCATTTACGTTTGAAGACGGTTTAACAACAGAGCTTCGTCCATCGCTAGAGTTTTCAGGATTTTCAGTAATAACATTAGTGTTCGCCTCGCTATGATCCTTTCCATTGTCAACTTCTTTATCGCTGGCTTTACTCTTTTTAACATCTACCGCTGTAGAGGTTTTCCTTTTACTATTTTCGAGTACAATTGTTTTGGTGTTTTCATTGTTGTTAACTCCTTTTCTGTCGCTGGCTTTACGTTTTGAAAAAGTTTCTGCAGTAGAAGTTTTTCTTTCGCTTTTCTCAAGTACGCTTGATCCAGAATTTTCACTACTTTTAGTCGTCGCCTGCTCAAGTTGTTTTCCATTTTCAATTTCTCTTTCACTCGCTTTACTTTTCGTTGGAACATCCTCACCAGCCTTTACTTTCGAGTTCTTGTTGCTATTTGTGCTCGCCTTATCCTCGCCTTTGCTTTTACTTGTTTTACTTTCAACAACATCCTCGGTAAAAGCAGTTTTATTTTCACTTTTTTCAAGTACCTTTGCTTCCGACGTGCGTTCGCTCGCAGTGGAATCTGATGATGTTGTTGCTAAAATTTCATCCGCCGAAGTTTGCTTCATTAAAACTGCCTCGCCGTCCGAATCTAATGGCGGAAAATCACTTCTTGTAGTTGATGGTTCGTTTGTCGCGGCTTCAGAAAATTCCGTTGTAGTTAAAGATTGCTTAATAGCTACATCGCCCTCTGTGTTCGAGCTCGTCGGACCTTCAGTGAAGCACTCCACAGCAAACGCCTCTCCTTTTCGCTTCTTCCTTCCACGATTCTCGCAGTTCCTAACTTGCACTAAAGACTCTTTGTCTTTCAGAGGTGGAGTGTGTTTAGGACCTCCAGGAAGACTTCCTTTTGATTGCTGATTCTCAAACAGTAGCTCCGCGGTGGGCATTTCTCGTGTGTTTTTGGAAGGAAATTTTGAACCTGGTCCGTTCTTGCTCATCGATATCGACTCTCCCTTTTGCTTTGCCAGTTTAGCATCGTCGACAACAACAGGTCTGCCGGCGTCTTCTTTACTAGCAGCAGCGTCAAGTCTGGACATTTTCAGCCCGCTTTCTCCTCTCCGCCCAGCGTTTCCCTTCCTAACTTCACTTTTCTTAGCTTCACTTTTTTTCTCGTGGACTGTTGACGGGTTGTCGACTGTACTCGGTTGGTTTGAAGATGTTTTCTTGTCCCCCTCATTTCCTATTCCTTTATTCTCAGCTATATCCACAGTTTGCGACGCAGAACTGACGCGAGAAACAGTTTTAAAGACGTTTTTAAAGCGATTTAGCGCCACTCGAGCCGCGTCTTCAAGATCATGCATGGTTTTCTCCTCCACGGAGACGTTTAAATTATCTGATTGAGAATTTGTTGCTTCGAGCGTTTCACTTGTTTTGCTCTTTTCTTTCAAAATCGTCTTCCCGTTTTCTTCATCGTTTGTTTCACTAATTTCCAGTTTCGTTTTAGAGACGGAAGAAGACTCGATAGGTTCACTTACTGATTTTGACTTTTCTTGCGATTTTACCGGCATCCCTGCGCTGGCGTTTTCTGTTATGTGGCTAGGATCTCGTTGACTGTGAGTTGGCTTTCTCCTGGCTTTGCTCTTTTTCGACTGACTTTCGTGTTTCTCTGCTGATCCACTATGCTCAGAAGACAAATGCACTTCCTAAAAAAAGAAACTTTTGTTGGTGAGATCAGTTTTATCATTTCCAAGAAACGCTTATTACAGATAAAGGTCTCTGATCTTCGACCCGATATATTTAACAATTATTCCATGAACCCCATTGGATATGAGATGGTAAATAACCAACAAGGCGCGTAACAACAACATCACACATGGGTAGTGCCGAGTTGGCTTTAACTTTCTCATATCCAACAAGCGCGAGTGGAATAATTGGTTTATTAAAAACGCCCAAAGAACTGAGCTCACCGGCCGTTCTCGCTGGCGCGTAAACCTACCATATTTGTGGTCCATGGTATAAGAGCTCATATACCATGGCCTGTAATCCAGTCAAAACTCAGGAATTGCAATAAACCATTGCTAGTTTTTAACAAATCGAATTAAATCTCACATGTCTGAATTGAGCGCGCTGTGAAAGACGCTATTTGTTCGCGCGGGTTAAAAATGATAAAACTTCTCGCCTGTTTCACAGGGACAGATCTGCTCTTGCAGAAATCTGGGTTCTTGGGCATTCCTTCTGTTAGTACGTACAGCCGATTGAGTTGCCTCTTGTACGTTTCCAGAGGAAGAGAATGCTTCCTTTCAGCTCCTTCACTGTTAGATTCTTTAGGCTCATCTAGTTCTGGCGTTTTAAGGCTGTCCATTCTCTCATCAAACACTCTACAAAGAGAGAATTATTTTCATTACGGATGCTTAGGTTTTGGGTTTACTTAGATTTTTTTTTATTGAAACAAACAAACAACACCGGCGAGCTACATAGTATAAGCGATCAAAGCAAACATAGGAGAAAAATTTAAATCAATAGACCATTTGCATTATGACGTAAAAGCGCAAAGAATTCTGGTAGTTGTAGTTAGGTTCGCGGGAAAACACCATTTCTGGCTTGTGATTGGCTAAGGCAGCCAAGCGGGAAGGTGGACATCTACGACATTTATTTGAAGCTGAGCTGCTAAAGTTTACGCTCTTGTAGCTTCGAAATTTGCTTATACATTTATATTTCAGTTACCTGTCAAAAATATAGAAAACAGGATGATAGCTTTGGAATGAAACTTGACTGACAAATGTTGTTCGTGTTCAAGTAAGTTTAATATGTACGTTGTGTGCGGAGTTGACTTGGTAGAATTTCATTCATCGCGGCCGACAACTTCTCTTCGTAAATAATTTTATCCTAAAATCACAGCTTCAAAAAATCGCGCACTGGAAACAGATTGCTTGAAAGGACGAGTCTAGAATATGATTAAATTTGTGTGGAATTAATCAAGTGAAAGCAAGGCAAGCCATTGACTTTGTTCATCATCTATTTTCAAACGTTCAACAAACGATCGCTTCCATCGATCGCAGGTGAATTAATTCTTGACTGAAAAGCTTAGAAAATTTACCACATATCATGATTACTCGGCGGGACGGTTAGTTTAATTTATTTTTACAGTGAGACCGAGAAACGAGTCAAATAATTTTCCTCGTTTAATCGAGCTTCAGCGATGAATCATGAAGGGTTAATGATAAAGGATTTTCAAGCTGATCAATCAAAACTTCCCTGTCAGCTGTCCCTGTGCAGGTGAATACAGGTTGTTTGTTTATTTATCTTAAAAATGTATTTCTTTTCTCGTCAAATTTAAACTGAACTGTAATTGCAATTTTCTTTAACAAAGAAGCTTTCTTGTTTTTTGTACTGAAAATGTCAACTCGTCGATTTGGTGTTGTGGTTTCAATACGAGCGTGGGCCGTACGTGTGAGCAAATATAATTTTATTTACATAATTTTGTTGATGAGCGATTACTTGTGAGACTTTAAAAATTGAGCCTCAAAGATTTTTACGAGTGCAGACATCATGTACTGTACTCCCCAATGTTTAGAAAGGGTAAAATATTGCGTCTTCGTATGCTATTTGAAAATACCTGGCAAGCAAAAGCTTAAGGAATATAATTAAATAACAGCGCGATTGAGACTCGACTGGAGGAAACACTCGTTGAAACTTCACTACAAAACGCAACCCAGCAAATATACAATTTCTTTCATACCTTTTTCATTTTAACAGACTTGGTTTTATACTGAGAGGTTGCTTTTTGCCTTTTAAATGACGCCTTAGGGACGCCTTTTTCGGTGAGAGTAATTTACTTTACCTCCATCACGACAGGCTTGATGACAATAATTCAAAATTTCCCGCGAACCTAACTACAACTACCGAAGCCTTTGCGCTTTTACGTCATAATGCAAATGGTCTAT
>NW_027557226.1:0-6111 GCF_052425735.1 Oculina patagonica
ATTAAGTGAACCTTCCACAAGTTTAAAAGCACTTTTCGTGCAACAAACAACAACACATCAAGATCAGTAGTCGTGAATATTACAGTCATCAAGAGAGCACTCATTATTTATGAATTGGAGAGAGGATGGAAAAATGGAGGTTGTCTTGTTAATGGAAAGTAAAGCAGTTTTTTTACAACCAGTTCAAGGAGAATGTTAAGGATAAAAAATTTGTCCCCTACGCATACGTGTGTCAACAGACTGTGACATCGTTTTATCTGTAGAAGCTTGTAGAAAATTAAAATGTTTTTTTCTGTGTTGCAGTATGGAGTGTTTTACTGTCAAAAATTCAATCCTGGGCTCAATCCGAACCATTTTTGGTTATATCAGTGAATTCACTTCATAAACAACCAGCACAAGTTTCGTTTATACCTTAAAATCTTCTAAAAAAAAAGGTTGTGTAACCACTGCTGAAATGCAGTAATGGTATCCTTCTATAAAACATCTTTAATCTATACAATGGTGGACTGGGGTGGAGGAGAGAACTGGGAAAGGCGTTTTTGCCCTTTACATTCCGATAAAGTTTCGTCAACTCTTTGGCAAATAATAAACAGTCCTTACCCCCCACGCTTGTTTGCTATAGTGCATTAGTATAAATCTACTAGCGTTCTATCACGAATGCTGTTCTCTGATTGGCTACGCTACTCACTATCTATTCTGTTGTAGAAGTTGAGTAGCGAAACAGCGTGCGGTTGTCAACAAAATGGTCGCCGCTTTTTCGCTTTTAAATTGACCGTAAAGAAGGACTTGGATTATTTACTATTCCAGGCGATGTTGGATAAGATAAAGACTGTACCGAAATATGTAATGAAGATTTTACACGGTAAGAAAAGCAATTGATATTCATCTACGCTTTTAAAAGCGGGGGAATCTAAAAATTTTATAACATTCAGAGATGCGTTTCACCGAGATATTTTGTGGAAATAAAGTTTAAAATGTCTTTGCAAATTAACACAGTTTCATCGTCCCATCGAGGAGCAGTTAAAGAAAGGCTAACAGATTCGATCTGCAAGTTTTTTTATGCATCAATAAGACTTTAAGACAAAATTGAAGCGAATTCAAGGTTGCGGGCGTCTCGTTCAACTTTTCATAAATTTCTTATCGTTCACGTTTCCTACATTTAAAACAACTTGAGTTCCAAAGGGCCTTTGTAAGTCAGTCTATCTTTGTCATTTTACAATGAAAATCCGGCCTTTAGTTTAATTTCGAGCAACGACGGTTTAAATAAATCGTGAATGAAATGCAAAGGCGCACACAGAAAGCTAAACAGTGCAATGTGGTTTCTTCCTTGCGAACAACTCGCTTAACTTTTTTTTAATCTTTTACGTTTTCAAAATTTTTAAAAAATCTTGACTTCCAAGGGCCCTTGTACGTCAGTACATCTTCCAATCGTCATTTTACAATAAAAAAACTTGGCTTTTCCTTCAGTTTCGGGCATATAATGGTTTCAATAAATCGTGAATGAAATGCAAACGCGCACTCACAAGCCAATGCAATGTGGTGCAGTTGTCAATTATCCGCGTGTTGTGTGACTTATTTACATCATTATTCAATAAAAACGAGAGCCTGTCTTGTTGTTAAGTTTTGAACGTCTAGTAGATTTATACTAAAACAATTAGATTATTCGCTCTCGATTTCTATGTATGATAGTTGATGAGGGCGAATCCCGAATCAACTATCACACGATAGAAATCGAGAGCGAATAATCTAATTGTTAAGTAGAAGACAAGTTTACATTTGCCATAACTTTTTCTACAGTGGTGGATCCAGGGGGAGGGTCTGGGGGAACCTCCCCCTCCCCCATCAGATCTAACACTTGACTGTTTGACACTGAAATTCTTGCATCAATAATAAAGATAAGTTGACAGCATGTACGACTCTCACGCACGTGTATTAGTCATTTTCATAGTTTTGGGGGCGTGCTCTCCAGTTTTTTTTTCCCAAAAGTAAAACCAGACCTGTATAAAAGGTTGAAAATAAAACTTTTACGGCCGTGTACGGGGATACTGACCTGCAGCAGTACAAGCTAGAAGCCCAGCCCTGCTTCCAGAAATAGTGCAGGCAATGGGGTACGACACCTCCCGGTTCGACATCGCTGATCTGCTGGACTTTTTTCAGTCACTCGGAAATGCTCGCAAACTCCTACTGAGTGAGATTTGCACCCTTGGTAAGCTTATGCTTGTCATGCCAGCTACCAATGCCGTCAGCGAGCGCTCCTTCTCCGCCTTAAAGCGAGTCAAGACCTACCTGCGTTCAACCAAGGGAGAGGGCAGGCTCAACCACCTCATGCTTCTGCATGTCCACAAGGAATTGGCAGATGCTATTGACATAGTGGCGGGTCGCCAATTTATTTGTGGGGGACAACCAGCAGTGCAAGCACCTGTTTGGGAAGTTTTCAAAAAACGACCTGCCGATGAAGTCTATGTTTGCCTCTAAGGCAACTCAGACAGTTTAATAACTACGAACTTACTAAGATGACTCTGAAAGGTGAAACATTTGCTGGTTTCAAGATACAGAGACAGTCTCAACAGTCGGTTTTCTATTTTGTAATTGACGTTGCAAGTGTTATACTCTCTTCAATGTGCATTGGTTTGCTGAGACGGTGTACGAAGTAAATAATTCGCGATATGCGGGAATCACAAATAGCTCTTGGAGAATGCTGGAAATAACATTTCCAAGCCTCTAGATTTCAAAATTTTCTGGGGGCATGCCCCCAAACCCCCCTAGCGGCTCGTGCCTCCGGCGCTCGCTTCCCCCTCCACTTATTTTATTCTTGCTACGGCACTGTGAGTGGTGGGTAAAACGTTTCTTTAGTTTCCGAAGATGGCAAACTAATTGGCAGTTAGCAAAGAAGGAGCTTCCAAGCAATCTTCTGCTAGCACTTGATGTCTGTAATGAGAATGCTTCTCCAAACATCCATCGTCGACGTCTTCTCCTCATCGTATGCACCCTACCAGTCAGTAGTGCGGAAGCTTAGTGGTCTTTTCGCTCATGAAACTGTCTAAAGAACGCTTCTAATATCTTGCTGTTATTGCTATGCATTACTCTCAGAGATTCGAGGTAGACGAGATATGCGAGGGCTTTGTACATCGTTCGATTAACAAGGCATATTATAAAACGACTAATAACTATCGTTTTTACTGCTTTTAATCATGCGTTATTCATTTTGGTTTTCTTGTTGAAAAGGTAACCTCCGGATTTTACTTCATGCCTTTACAAACGCTTTTCGAGTCTCAGGAATGCTGGAAATGGCGTTTTAGAGGGTAAAATCGGAAAATTTTTGAAGATCACGCCTGTGGCGCTCGCTATCCACGCAGATTACGTCGAAACCTATTAAAAGTGTACAACCCCCCCTTTCAGGAATTCCTGGATCCGCCCCTGCACTATATTTGCCTTACGTGACCGTAATGCAAATTACGCAATCATTTTCATTATGCAATCATTTGAAAGTTTTAAAATGTGCATAAAAATCCCAGAACACAACCGCACGGTACGGTCAATGCCATTCAGTGAGTATTATAGGGAAATGTCAAACTTAAGGAACCACGTAAAGAGCTGTTAACTGATGAATCTTCTGCACTGGACATAACCAGAACTTACAAATAACCTTTCTAACAATGCGCCCTAAACACTTCCATTTCGACATTTCTAAACACTTCCAAAGTGTTTTCTAGACAATTGACCCCTGACAGCCTGCACGTTATAAATCACGCAGTCGGATCCAGACAATAAACCGCTGCGTTAATAGAACAATGCAAGGAAAGTAAGTAAAGCTTAAAAAAAGGATCGTAACAAAAGCGAAGGTCAAGTTTTAAATTTAGCTATTATTGATACAGCGCATTAGTTTAAGAGCGCCTTGTGACTGAACGTGGCGGATCATAATCGCCTATTTTGGGTTTGCAAAAATAACTTGGATTCGTCGCTTCTCTGACTTTTATTTAGGAACAAGAGGAGGTTAATATGAACTTTTGTTTAACGCTATCATTAAACCATTTACATTTATGCCATTCTAATAGCTACAAGCTGTTATTTTCTTTTTATGATTTAGCGAGGAATTCATGCACAACTTAATCCAATATTTCTTGGTATAAAATAGATGACTGGATTACAGCCATAATTATAACTTCTTCGAAACTTTTAGAAATAAACAAAGATCATGTGTAACGTTTCCAATTGAATACGGAATACCACTTCAAACTACCGCATTTGAAGTGAAGCACGTGACCGCTAGACCGGCACGCTTCAAAGGTATTTGGTAGTCACGCAAATTCACATTGTGAAATAAAGGAGGAGATGTAAAATATTTAAAATCAAATCTTAAAAGTATTGTAAGAATATTTTTTTTAACAGCTTAAGTGTTACTAGAGTCCTAAAGGCACCGATTAAAATGTAACTACCGTATTTATTCGATTAAGCGCCCTGGGCGCTTATTAAATTTTTGGACCTTGAGAGTGGGCGCTTATTCGAGGCTGGGCGCTTATTAAATTTTCACCATTTTCAGCAAGTAGTAAGTTTATTTTGTACCCAAACAATAAATAATAACAAAACATGAAGATTTACCAAAGCAGACTTTTAACTGTTCATTGAAAGTTTCAGTAAAATACTAAGAAAAAATCGGTCTTCGGGGAAGTCTCTTAGTAGTACATAGTCAATTTAACTCCTCTTCTGCACTTCACCTTTTTTGTGGGGTGGGGGTGGGCGCTTATTCGAGGTTGGGCGCTTATTAACTTTTCCTACCTTCAGGGTGGGCGCTTATTCGAAGTGGGCGCTTATTCGAGGTTGGGCGCTTTATCGAATAAATACGGTATTTTGAAATAATAACAAGAAGCTCTTAGAGCTTAAAACTGCGCTGGTCACGTGACCACCCTAGGGGTAGCCATGGGGGGAGAATAAAAAATGCACCCCCACCCCCTTATATCCCCTTTATCTGCGTCAAACAATGTTGCGACTGACAAGCAAAATGGTAAGAAAACACCTTGTGTGACATTTCATGGTTGACTAGTTCCATCCGCAATTAAATATTTTTCCTATATGCTAATGCTGGCCAAATTTAATTCCCACGATCCTGATCCGTAAACCAAAAAAACGCTTATCCGGACGACGGGATTTTTTGGGCGAAGGTTTACAACAACTGCCCCTGGGTCTCCGAGGATAAACTTTACAATTGATAAGTACGTCTGGCTTCACGCAAGGAACGTAAATATCCGTGAGAATTTTGACAGTATTCCATTTACATAAAACTGAAAATGGCCCAATGACAATGTTTCGCAGTTTCTATAAAGTTACTACTATTTTTGAACCTCTTCAACAGTTCAAAATTTATTTGACCCTGTTTCGGTTTTCGTATTACAATAGGCGGTTGTAAAAATGCAGCGTCTGACAAACTTTGGGTACATTTCATGGTTGACTTGTTCTAGCCGCGATTAATAATTTTTCTTATATGCAAATTCTGGCCGAATTCCCACGTGCGGGCGCTGAAGCTGTTTTTAGAACAGAGGGTATTTCCCTAGCATACCGAATGACGTAAGCGGTACAAGTCAGGGCATGTTTGTGAAGGGAATTTTTCTTTTTCTCTAAAATCCTTTCAATGACACAGGCCAAAAAAAAATAGATTACCCTTAAGAGAATACTTTGCAATAAATTTGTTTAGTAAAGACCAAAGGATTCGTAAAGATTTGATAGGTAGCTTACATAGCTTTAAAACATTACGTGACTTGAGCTCTAGCCGATCGAAAGTGAAACTTGTCATGTCAGCACATTCTTTTACACCAACGTAATGGTATTTATTCACAGATTCTGGCCCGCTAAATTATATTTCTCTTTGAAAGCGTGGAAATTTAGTATTTTCCATGGACTAAACGCTTCAAAATGGAAGAGTTCACAAAAAACATACTTTATAAAGACAAAAATAGAGAAACGTTTTCCATTTGTTACTGATTTGTAGCTTCTAAACATTACGTGACTTCAAGCTCGACCGAGTGGAGGTCTGGGACAGGTCACCGACAAAACGAAAAAAAATAATAATAATAATAATAATAAACCCCGTGCAGAGCAAGAACTGCGCAGCGCAGT
>NW_027557227.1:0-14609 GCF_052425735.1 Oculina patagonica
CTCGTTCCAAATCGTTCCGTTTTCAACATCGTTCCCAGGGGCGTAGCCAGCTTTCTAAAGAGTTGTAGGCCTGGCCGCTTCTAGAGGGAGGGGGGTGGGGGGTTCGGGGTTCGGGGTTCGGGGTTATGCTCCAGATAAAGGCCCTAAAAAGTGCGATCCGGCAGCACCTAAATTTTGGCATTTCATTGCCGTGAATGGTCCGGCAATTTTCACTCATTGTTAAATATATAAACGCACCTGTCTTTAACGACACATACCTATTTCTTTGTAAAATAAAGTTCTCGAGTTCGAGTTAAAAATATATCCTTCCAGACGTTACGAGCTTAGCCCTTTATCAGTGGAAGTCAAGTTGCTGTTTCGTTGAGAAATTTGCTAAGGCCACGAAAAAAGATTTAAAGTTCCAATGCAAGCTGCGACTTACATTCAGTCAGCGCGGCTGACATGTTCACAGATTGAAGATGAGTCGCTTTTCCTAACGTTTTCGTTGTTTGTTCCCATCGCAAAACATGATGCTACGGACTTGTACATCTTGAATAGTGTGGCTATTTGTATTGAAATGCTTTGCGACAGGAAAGCCAGGCAGATTTTCCTCGAAGCTGCAGAGGCGCTCAACGAAACGTTGCTGTAGCGTGCGGCTAGTTTTGGCGATGCAGATCGTAGAACAACGGCGACAAGAGATGCCATACACTGAGCCAGTTGTTTCGCAGGTGAAAGTATCCTTGATAAAGCATTTGGGATCCTGCAGGGCGGGGTCAAGAGAATTTGATCACAGGTTGCGGCAGCGAGCGTGCGTGCATGGAAAAGTTCCCACGTTAAGACCAGTCTGGCTACTGTCGGTGGTGTGAACTAAGACGTCGTGCTATTAAAAAAAGCCCGAAACGTTTGGAACGCTATTTTGTAAAATTGGCACCTTAAACTCGAACACGAGAACTTTATTTTTTACCTTTTTATGCTTTAAAGTATAAGTGTCACGCAGCCAAGAATTTCGACTTACTAGAGACTTGATCAATCGAGAAAGGGTAGTTGCGATATTTATAATGCTTATTGCTTACTATCATCTTGAAAGTGCTTCAGCCACAATTACTCTCTTGTTAGCACATTTTAAAAATATGAGTGGGCTAAAAAATTTGTAGGCCCGGGCCTACGGGCCTATAGGCTAGATACGCCCCTGGAACTTCCAAATGCCTCCTGTTCCGACCACTGCGATACCAGAACAGCTTCGGCTTATAGCAAACGACGCTGAATCGCCGGAACATTTATTAGTATTCCATTAAAACCTCAATATTGAAATAAGTTATTCACCCAGGCAGAATCGAACCTTTCGTTCTCGACAACAATAAACGCTACAAAATACCCGAGACACTAAGCAAAGAATTGACAACTGTCTCATGACGACTATGACGAGCGACGTTGTCAACGAGGCCGTGCAATATAATCCATACACGAGCGGGAAGTTTGCCAGGATGTGTCATTTTGTACATTCGGTTGAACGATATTATAAATGAGGCCATGCCTAAAAAAAGAGATGACGAATTTAATTAGAGATCATACACAGTTTTGACGTTCCTTTTCATGGTTGAGAAGAAGCAGCTTAGCAAATAAACTAACACACAAAATTTGAATATGTCTCAGCAACTGCAGGACACGCGTCTGTCATAATTCAATGCACTGAAACCTTCAGAAACAAATTTTATGGAGGTTTTTATAAATACAAGATCGGTCAAATGAAGAGCAAATAAAATCAAATG
This sequence comes from Oculina patagonica, assembly GCF_052425735.1. Classification (NCBI taxonomy): domain Eukaryota; kingdom Metazoa; phylum Cnidaria; class Anthozoa; order Scleractinia; family Oculinidae; genus Oculina; species Oculina patagonica. Next base: position 1,749 of record NW_027557227.1, read on the forward strand.
CATCTATAAAAGCAACACAAGGCGTTTGCATAACGTGGAAGATTTTCCACAAAAACCATTGGTGATACTGATTTTCATTTTGCGATGTTATTTTTACTGAGATAAACCATGAATATGATTTAAGAAAACCGGATTGAAACCAATTAACACCCGCTTAAAACTGGCAAAAATGAACAGACCTCATCTTATAAAAATATTTTGGCATTAAATTAGTACACGTAGTCGTAAATTCAATCGGTTAAACTAGAACGGAAGCTATAACCACGAAACTGGCAGATCCGCAAACTATCGCACCTAAAAACATCTTATTCGTACCACTTTCAAATTAGCTAGCAATCTCATTTTCGCATGTCGAAATGCTAATGAAATGTATTATTCTAATGAAAAGATGACTCCAGACAAGCGTATTTCGTCGTTATATTATGAATTTTTCATTTCTATTACTAACTTAAATTACAGAATTTTTCCGTATTTCTTCGAAAGGATACCGAGAAAAATCCTTTCTTTTATAAACAATGGTTTCCACTGGTTCTTCTCAAAAAAAGACAATTAAGATAATCCTCTTTCCTTTCCTTTAGATTCGATAGTAAGGACGTTTCAAATGTTTGTCAGTGATCAATGCCAACGCTAACTAAAAATTTATGGACCTTTTTGGTAAGAATGAACATTCCCATCTCTTAGCACTGATATATTCGATCAGTTACAGTTCTAGCAGCGTACTGACCTATTTTCCCTTCTTTAAAACATACAATGTTTAATATAAACATTAACACATACTGCATCAAGCTTCATTTTACCTTGAAATCGCAGAACCAAATATAACAGACCAAGATAATACAGAATTTGCAGCCGTGATTTCCACATTATCCGCTTAAACGTTTGATTATTAGAGAATAACAGTTTGTTGTTGCTCGACATTTTTGTAATTATGCTCATGTCAGTTTACATCAAATTCAGTGCAGAGGAAGAGTTCAGCGGTTTACATCGTCGGTTTATTCTTGATTGATTGCCACCGCACAATACAGGTACTGGCAGGTGTTCGTTTCCATGACAACAACTGCTTAACTATGGATAACTGAAAGTGGGCCAAACACGAACCCTAAAAATGCTTGAATGTTGGAAATGTACATTTCTTTATTTTTTTTTTCAAATATAAAATGCTTACCTGTGTTTAATAATACTGGAGTATCCATGCACAAATGAGATTTTAAAAACTCGATTAATTATGTTTTTTAAACGTCTTTAAATGTTTTCTCGTATGGCAGAATGTTTATACTTTAATCATTATGTAAAGCACCTGCAGGTTTCTTAACAAGATTGTAAAACAAAGCACTTTTATTTCATGCTGTTTCTAGAATGAATTCAAACATAAAGTAAATTCTAAACCAATAACAAGGCCGGGGAAAATAATAAAAATTGTTGTTAAAACCACGTCCATATATTTTAATTGCGGATGTACGATGGAGTGTGATTATCATTTACTCTTGCAGCGAATTTTTGTGGCACAAACTTTTTAAGTGATGACTGCGAGTTGAATGTCCGGATTACAACCTCGTTCCCAGGGTCCTCTCTTTCCATTCACTGGATCTTTTCAAACTTTACAGTTTTGTGAAGAACTGGTTTATCTGCAGTAGTATCAATAGTTTGTGCAGTGTGATTGATACGGTGTACGATGAGTATCATGCGTTAAAATCTTGAAAAGTTACATGAAATCTTGAAAAAATACATAAAATCTTGAAAAGTGACATGAAATCTTGAAAAACACGAAAAAATCTTGAAAACGAAGTGAAAAATCTTGAAAAACGCGAAAAAATCTTGAAAAACGCGAAAAAATCTTGAAAACGCGAAAAAAATCTTGAAAAACACGAAAAATCTTGAAAAACGGTAAAAAATCTTGAAAAACGCGAAAAAATCTTGAAAACGCGAAAAAATCTTGAAAAACGCGAAAAAATCTTGAAAACGCGAAAAAAATCTTGAAAAACACGAAAAATCTTGAAAAACGGTAAAAAATCTTGAAAAACGCGAAAAAATCTTGAAAACGCGAAAAAATCTTGAAAAACGCGAAAAAATCTTGAAAACGCGAAAAAAATCTTGAAAAACACGAAAAATCTTGAAAAACGGTAAAAAATCTTGAAAAACGCAAAAAAATCTTGAAAAACGCGAGAAAAATCTTGAAAACGCGAAAAAGCTTGAAGATTAATAAAGGTCAAATGAGATATTGATCTCACGTGAGACGACGTGCTTGCATGTTGAATACATGTCTGTTAGGCCAAACACTACTCCCTTTGAGCTGTTTCGGTAAAAGTATTGGTTGAGATTTGCGTTTTGGAACTCAACTAACTGTCTCCATTTTTTTATTCGTTTTGTCTCGTTACTTGCATCCAACAAATAAATTCTATTATAGTTTGATTACTGCATTTGAAGTCTCCAGGATGCGGTAACGATGATCTCTTCTGGCAATTTTTTTATTCTTAAGCAAGACTCGAGTTTCGGTTCTTCAGTGGAACTCATCAGTTGCTCCTAAAGTCTCGTCCAATTATTTGAAATCATTCGATTTGCCGTTTTTGTACAAATCTCAACACCCAAGCTAAGCATCGGATCTTAGATCTTCGCATCCGTTGAAAAGACACAATCCTGCGAGCTGACCGCACGCTTATGATAAACAAAATCATTGTTCGAGATAGCCTGCAGAACAGGCGGTTTTTATATTTTTCATTCGCGCTTCGCGCTCGCGCTCGCGTGACCCGCTAAATAAAAACCTAGCACTTCGCGCCTCGACCCGCAAAATAAACCGCCTGTTCTGCAGGCTATGTTCGAGAGGTCTACTGATCCGATACACCTTCCAGACAGTGAGACAACAATATTCTTTTAAAGGACTGATAAACGACTTTTAACTTAACATGCCACAGAACAAGCAAACAAAATGGCATTAATATTTTTACTGAAACAGCTCTAGAGATCTAGAGAACGTAAAATCCATAATTAAACAGACTGAAGGTTAACTTTAAGCGGCCAACGGGAGTCGTGTTTGGCCTAACAGACATGTATTCAACAAGCACGTCGTGTCACGTGAGATCAAGATCTCATTTGACCGGTCGACCTTTTCATGATAATTTTCAAGCTTTCAACGTTTATATCAAGATTTTCGCGTGATTTTCAAGATTGTTTGGCGTTTTTCAAGTTTTCTCGCGTTTTTCAAGATTTTTGCGTTTTCAAGATTTTTTCGCGTTTTCAAGATTTTTCGTGTTTTTCAAGATTTTTCGCGTTTTTCAAGATTTTTTTCGCGTTTTCAAGATTTTTTCGCGTTTTTCAAGATTTTTTTCGCGTTTTTCAAGATTCTTCACTTTGTTTTCAAGATTTTTTCGTGTTTTTCAAGATTTCATGTCACTTTTCAAGATTTTATGTATTTTTTCAAGATTTCATGTAACTTTTCAAGATTTTATGTATTTTTTCAAGATTTTAACGCATGATACTCATCGTACACCGTAGATTGATACATTAGGTGCGGCACAGACCCCAAGTGCTCATTTTTTTGTGGTCTTTGTGAAGAAGGATACTTCTTTGCAGCTTGTATTATCGGCAAACTGTGTTTGCTTTCTTTTTGTTAAAACGGAGATTTTGGGTGAGGAGAAATTGTTGGAAAATACGTTATTGGATTCGATTAGAAAGAATGCGCATAACCATAACATTCGAGAAATCCAACGATCACAGTGAGCTTATATGAATATGATCTAATGTGCATTTTCTGAATATAAGTGAACAGAATTCGAAATCAATGAAGCAGACAGCTCTTCACTCAAAACAGTGTAAACAAGACGGCATTTGACCTTAGTACTAGCTCATGCTCATACTTACTCCGGGTATCGAATGTCGTTTATGAAATGTGACTCTTAAATGTAACGCAAATTTTGCTAAAGCAGCAACAACAACAAAATAAATGTAAGATTCCTGCAAGATCAAATTAAAATTCCTAAAATTCTAGCCAGTCAGTCAAATCAGTGGCACGCTTCACAAGTTGTCTGCGCTTGTTAAACGTCATCACGTCTGCATGCATTGCGTGCCGTTTATTGAAATACCAAGTTGACGGAGCGTCGGTGAAGAAAGTTATTAGTGGTACAGTACAACCACGATCTCGGTTCCAAAGTTATCATTGTTTCCATGATATGAAGATTTTCATTTGCATTGGTGATTTGTCCTTCTTTAAATAACTAACGAACTGTTCCAATAGGCCAATTCCGATTTATTAATATTCTAACTTGGCTCCGAGGCTTGGGAGAATAAAACAAAAGAAATGATTTATTCATTCCTGAACCTCGACGTGATATCTTTTGTTTTATTCCCCCAAGCCTCAGAACCAAGTTAGAATTTTAATATATCGGAAATTGCCTATTGAAAACGGGAAAAAATTTGCGACAACCTGGGCATAAGAGAATCTCGTACCCAGTGCGGTCGGGCTCTGGTATCGACTCTGGTACGATTGATGTAATAGGGTGATTTTCAATCAAGACACCGGCAAGCAATTGGCGATTTGTTAATCAACACAGATGAATGTCCACGATTAATGTCTATAAAAATTGTCAATTCCTTATATTGGTCTACTTCGTTGTACTAGCGGCTGTAATGCAGATTTTTAATATACGTGTAACAAAAAAATTGAGCAACCTTATCCTCGATCACCGGGTGTTACGAAAACTAAGACCCTCGAAAACGAAGACCTTAGACCTAAAACCCGGTCTTATTTTTCGTAGTACGAAAACTAAGACCCCAGGTCTTAGTTTTCGTACTACGAAAATTAAGACCGGGTCTTAGGTCTTAGGTCTTCGTTTTCGAGGGTCTTAGTTTTCGTAACACCCCTCGATCACCCACCCAATCGAAAAATACTTATCAAAAAATCCCAAGACTTATTTAATGGGTATTTTACGGTATGCTGATATGCCTGGTTCGAACCAGTCGCCATCAAAATACACCATTTTGGTGATGGAATAGCGAGGAACCTACTACAAAAATAATTTCAATATGAAGGGATGCAGGATGGTTTATTTAAAACTAACGCGACTGATTTTAGAAAAGTCAAACAACTGCAATCGAAATGTCAGACTAATTGTGCTACTTGTCTGCAACTGCGTATTATATTTTAAATACCGAATATATGCTAATATCCAATTTTACTTTGTTGAAACAAAATGTAGTTGATATGATAATAATAAGGAAACAAGTTTTAATTTTTTTAAAGCTAAATTTTCCCACAACTATTCGCTTTCACCAGTTTCACCCTGTAGTAAGCAATGTGACACGGTCTAGTTGCGCCAAAGGGGCCTTTTGAGACCTTTTGATAAAATTCCACGTCTATCACGGCATACTACAATACTTCTGTTCATGAATCCCTCATGAAGACCTATTACAATTCTATATTTGCAGTGCGTTGTTGGACAGAAAAATTCAGATAGTAATGCTTCGAAAGACCTTTGGCTAACATGGCAATGAAAATGAGAAGTGTCCATGAACAGTTCTTGAGGCTGAGAAGTCGAACAATTTTCGAATACCTGGAATTTTTTAAACACACAGTGTTTTTCACTGAGAAAAGCAAATTGATTTTTTTGCAAATTTAAAATCTTAGTTCCTGTTCAGAGGTAGACACGAAGCTTTCCTATGGTGGTTTCATAGGAGGGAACTTGCGACATGCTCAGATGTACGTGACAGACAACGACTGATGTTGTGTGACAATGTCAGCCGTTTATTGGGCCCATTAAAAATGCAGGTGATTTTTTTAAGTTTTATGTAAATTATGTTCTAACTGCTGTCACATCAAAACAAACCGTGGAATCGATACATCTAGATAAATACTAATTTGAAGTCAGTTGCAAATTAGTCGGTTGCAGATTGCAAGGAGTGGGTTCTTCCATAGTAGAACGCATAGAAAAACTAAAGATCGCCGCTCTGAAATGGCTTCAAATCCACAAGATGAGAAACGAAGCTCTAAAAAACACGGGGTAAGACATTCTTAGTCGAAGCTGTGTCGGTAATTTAGGCAATTTAGTACACAGATGGCAAACACGAAACGAAACATGTCGGCGTCGTTCACACTGCTTTTGGAAAGCGTCACAAGAAAATCTGAATTTTTTTTTTCAGGATACTGGTGGAGCGATAGTCCAAGACAAGACTATGAAATTAGGAGATGACATAAATCTGGCGGAGCAAAACGATGTCAAGCTTGATCCGGACCTCGAGCAAAACAAATACCCTGACATATCTGGAGCGAAATCGTTGATGGCCAAGTACTTGACAGCGGACGTCTTTGAGAAGCTGAAGGACAAAAAAACATCCACGGGATTTACCATTGCTCGCGCTGTCAACAGTGGAGTGCTGAATAAGCAAAAGTCCTTGGTTGGATGCCACGCCGGGGATACTGATTCCTACACGGTCTTCGCAGAGTTCTTTGATCCGCTCATCGAAGAGTATCATCGTGGTTTTAAGCCAGGTGACAAACACACAACTGACATGGATCCTGAGCATTTGAAAGGCAACATCAGCGAGCCATCCAAGATTATATCCACAAGAATCAGGGTTGCAAGAAACATCGCTGGATTTAATCTTGCTCCTGGTCAAAATTCCAAAGAAGAGAAGCTGCAGATAGAAGCATTGATGCTGCAGGTGTTCGAGAAACTAGAGGGAGATTTGGCAGGCCATTACTATTCATTAGCCAAGATAAGCGAAGACGAGAGACAGCAGCTAGTAAGGGAACACTTGTTATTCAAGGGCAACGACAAGATGCAAGCAGACAGTGGATATCACCGATGGTGGCCATATGGGCGAGGGATCTATCTCAACAAGGAAAAAACCTTCGCTGTGTGGGTGAATGAAGGCGACCATATCCGTGTTATTTCTATGCAGCAGGGTGGAGATGTTTCTTCCGTATTTGCAACACTTTTAAAAGGTGTAAATACGATCGAAAAGCTCCTTCAAGAGATCGACAACAGGACCTTCCAGAAAACAGAGCACCTTGGAATGATCACATGTTGTCCTACTAATCTGGGAACTGGGCTGAGAGGAGGAGTTCTGATTCAGCTGCAGAAATTGGTGGAAAAGATGGGAGAGGAAGGCCTAAAGAAATGGTGCCAAGAACGCCACCTTCAAGTGAGAGGTCTTTATGGAGAGCATTCCGACACCACAAGTGCTATTTATGATATATCCAACAAGTACAGGCTTGGTTACTCGGAAGTTCAACTCGTTCAATTCGTGATTGACGGTGTCAACCAGTTGATTGAAATGGAACTTAACTAGACTTGTTGAACTTGCTAGTGCAGTAATGACATGTATGTTATATACTCCACCCGATGGGTCAGTACTGTCACTTTGATTCTCGTTAGTGTTTCGTTCTAGTCAGAGTGTCTAGAGACTTTTTTAGCTAGTTTTTGTTTCCCAACTACTATATATTAGCTAGTGTGTTTTAATTGTATTAGTTTTTGAACTTAAAATTCCTTGTTCAGGGCTTTACATAATCACCAGGCTCTATCGGTTATCTTTTTTTGCAATCTGAGCTTCACGCAAACGCACCTTTGAATTTACCCAAAGAAGATCAGTTACTGTTTCGATAAACTGAAGACAAAATCTTAAGATCATGACCTGTTTTTGTACATTGATCCAGACAAGATTTATCTGAGAATTACAACACAGAATTATTCAAAGGGTCAAGGATCGTCATACATGTTGTAGAGTGATTGAATTCATTATTATTAAGAAGAGAATGACAGCTAGTGATGGTGAAGAAATGAATGTACAACAATAGACATTTGTAACTTTTGTAAAGAACTTCGCGCAGACATCGTCTGTTTGCACGTTCAAAGTCGGTTTAAATTTTTGATTATAAGCTCCTTAAACCAACTTTGAACTTAAAACAGACTCAGTCTCGCGCAAAGTAATTTTATCTACAACCTAACACTCCAAAAATGTTAATTGTTATCTACCAGTATATACATTTCTTCACTTATTACTGTCATCATTGTCTACTTGATAATATATAATGTTATTGTTTTTCAACAGATCTTTAGTAAAGCCGCAACTACGAAATTTATTCATTTTCAAAGGCCACACTTAACAACTGAACAATAATGTAACTATTTTATCTAATTTCTAGTTAGATTTTCCCCCACCAGGGGGAAAGGACATTTGCAGTTAGACTAGTTTGAGTCCTTCCACTTTCAACGTGGTCAGTTTGCATGTTGCAGCTGTCAGCAGTGGCCAAACAACAGCAAACTTTACAGACTTTATTTAGTACGTTTATGTATGAATGAATGATGTGAATTGTTGCACAATTCTTCTTATTACAATATTAGAGTAAATTCAATTTTAGGCTGTAGGAAATGTTATTCCTGTCAATACTATTAGCAAACAGCCAGGATTGCTCAATAAAATGGAAATGGATCCAACGTGTTGCAGGGGTTGCAGTTCCGAGTTAGCTAACTCGTTGAGTAATGTCATCCGACTAATGCATCGGTCAATTCCAAGCGAGTTCATGCACCCCCGGAAACCTCCGGGCATTTGACTTTTCTCAAAATGTCTGATCAAATTCCCCACTATGTGAGCCAGTTGCATGGTCAAATGCTCCATCGGTCGGGGCTGAAATGTCATTGTGAGTTGAGTTTTCTCTAGATTTTTTTACAAGTCGAGCTCACAGAGCGCGAAGCGCGAAAGCGGGCGCGTGTCTACTACTACCAAACCGGAAACGAGAAACGAACGACTTTGAGGAAAACTAGGTTTTCTCGTTAACACTAGGTCTAAACGAACGTACGTGCCCTATTAATCAGCTTATTTTAATAGGAAAAGATACGTTGAAACTACTTTACATTGACGTTACCAAATACTAACTTCACGCGCTTAGGATCGTTAGTGTTTTATAGTTTTGACACAGTTTGTCGACGCTAAAAAACGCTATCTGGTCCTCAGTAGCGGTCAAATGCCCGGGGATTGCCCGGGGGATGATCTCGCTTGGAATTGACTGATACATAACAGGATAAAGAACATAATCTCTCTCAACGGACACCTCTATATAAAGACAGACACCTGATGATGGTCTCTGCCGTTTTCAGTCATTTTACTGTAACTAAACTCCCTATAAGACGGACACCTCTCTAAGACGGACACTTGAGAAGTTTTTTTATCATGTTTTATTGGTGAAATACTTCCAAACTTCGTATCGACGTAAAGCAAAGTTAGTCAGCGCCCTAAGGACAATGACACTTTAACGGATTACTTCCCTGCTTACGCGTAGTACAATATATCCCACGTCAGCAATTCGTACTCACTGTAACTTTTCTAACAGTACGTTCGACTTATTCGCCTCAATCTTTATTCTGTTCTGTATTACTCGCTTGTAAATTGGTGTCCTTGTCACGGATAGACAATTTTAATTGTCCCTGTTAAAACAAGGACCACGCATTTGAGTGGGGTGGGGGGGGGGGGCTTGGACGCAAAGGGTGAACCCAACCTTTAGATATCAAATCCTGCTTTAAACAATGTATTTTACTTCAATTCAGTACTAGAGTCTTTTAATTTAACTATGTAAAAATGGTGTATCATGCAAATCTGACATGATACACACTTGTTCATTGATGGTGTCAGTGTTTGTCAGTCGGAAAATTGGCCAGGACCTTCAAGAATGTGAGACCAAACCACAGCTTGTTAACCAGCAGTGCTTAGTGTACCAGTTTAAGTGTAACCTGTGTGATACAGGGAGCTACGTTGGCTACACGCGCGGGCATTTGCATTCCCGCGTGGATGGCCACAAAAGCACGTCATCTTCTGTACGCAAGCACTATGACAACGACCACGCGGGTGCTGTCCCTGAGGACCTCCTCAGTTGTTTCAAAGTACTAAAGAAATGCAAAAACAAATGTGCCTGTCTTGTCAACGAGATGCTTTACATCAAGCAATTAACACCGAGTCTGAACGTGCAAACGGATTCAATCCGTGCTAAAGTATTTGTATAGCCACCAACATTATGCAAATGTTTATCTCTTTGAACCTCGCATTTAATTGATTTTTTCTCAATTTACCCTTGATAATGGCTTCATGATGTCGCCGAAACGTCGGGAAATGATATCGTTTGTGTTTACCTGTTTGTGTATAACATATTAAAAAGATTTAAAAACTTTATATTAAAAATAGAATATTAAAAAGATCTTAAAACTACGATTATAAATTTGGCTTGTTCAGGAACACACAGCGGGTACGTTTCTCGGACAAAGTATAAGATTAAATTATGTCAATAAATGGTCTAGTATAACTTTTTCTTTTCTTAAAAGGTTTGCTTTGTCAACCGAGTATCATAGTCAAACCTGTATGTACAATTCTTTTGCTTTCTTATTTAATTCTGTTTTTGTTCTCCTTGCCTGTTTATTGCTTTCAAGCTCGTTTTTCACTAATCCAGGCACACCCTCCCCCCCCCCCCCTCTGTTTGTCGATGTGTCGGGTTTTGTAAGAGTTTTAAAAATATAAACATTGTCATCCACACGTTAACGAATCGATCAATAGGCCATTTCCGAGTTACCCTTTAGAGTTAGCTCTGTTTCAAAACGAGTCTAAATGCGACACTATTTATATGAAAATGAGTTCTCTCGTCTAAATTCACTCAATATAATCCACCCGTGCGAAATAGTACAAAACAAAAACCATAAACACAACTTATTTGCTATTGTGTGCTCACTGGAGGCCGCACAGTTTATTATTGACTGCAGAAGTACAAGGAGTCAAATATCTTAAGAACCTACAAAAACAAACTAGGAAAGTACCAACGAGCGTCCATAGGATGAAAAAACCTCACCGCGCCCGTAGCGGTAACGCAGAGGAAAAACCCCAGCCCTATGGATAGTACTCTCCGACCTGCTGGGCTCGGTCTTATTAAATACTTAATGATTTCGAAACTGAGATCAAAGATTCAAAATTATCTTTAACGTATCCATCTTTAGCATTTTCACTTTGCTAACGACCGTGTCTCTTAAAGAGTCTATCAACAATCCCTGCATTGGCGGCAGTAGTGGCTCCTCCGGTCCTAAGACTTATGCAGGAAACGTCAGTGATGTCCTTAAAAGCGTCCTTAATGATCTCCCTGGCTCTAGTGTAGCTTAAGGACCTTAAGCCTTGGTGCCGAACTTTCGAAGTGGACCGAGGAGACGAGAGGGCTCTGAACAAGGGTAAATCTTCACAAAGATCAATTTTTGCGGCAACGATGTATTTCTCTAAGGCCTTCACAGGACAAGTTTTTCCGGTCTGATCTCGCGATTGTAATCCTAGCCCCTTCACGGAATTCGTCTGTCTTGGACGATTCTATAAGACTTAGAGCTCCTGTTCTCAGATCCCACAACGTCCGGCAAACTGGCCAACTGTAAACTGTATTGAGAACTGGCGAAGGAGAATTCGCATCGAGGATAAGGCATTGAAGGTAGACTGCAACATGGAAAGAGTTGGCTGGCAAGTGGATAAAACAATTGGACGAAGCCCAATGTTTCCATCGTTTGAAACCGGCCAAGTAACGGGGCAGATATGAAGTACCATCTGCTTCAGACGCCAGCACGGATTCCTGGACGAGGCTAGCCAACGGCTGCAGGTAATCAGGAATTGAGAAATAGAATTCACGCCACATCTTCGACTTGAACACATCTAAAATGATAAAAGAACTAACAACCAACCAAAAAATGAAACTAATAAAATGATCAAACACCACGCAAAAAGTAACTAGAATAACAACAAACTAGGTTACAAAAGAACAAAAAACATAAACAGGCAAAATAACCCAACTTTCTGGGCGCAAAAAATAGCCAAAAAATATCATGCACAGATGGTCCAAAACTCATCAGACGCAAATATAACTTACGTCCCGGACGGACACAGAAGGTCCTATACCTCTGACCTCTTGGGCGCTAGAGGCCTCTTACCTTCAGGAAACATGATCATGGTCTTGAACTTCTTAGGCCCACCCTGTCGGGCACAGAAGGCCCCATTCTCCTCTGGGCAGAAAAAAGGCCGCTCATTTTTCTAAACATTTGAACAAAGATAGTCCCAAAATCCACGGGCGCACAAAAAACACCTAAAATATTTGGGCAAAGATGGTCTCATTCTTCACGGGCGCAAAAAAGGCCCTTGAAAGATTTTGGCACAGATGGTCCTATAATCCTCGGGCGCACAAAAAAGCCCCTGCAATATTTGGGCACAGATGGTCCCATTCATCTCGGGCGCAAAAAAGGCCCCTAACATATTCAGGCACAGATGGTCCCATAATCCTCAGGCGCACAAAAAAGGCCCTAAAATATTTGGGCACAGATGGTCCCATTCTTCTCGGGCACAAAAAAGCCCCTAACATATTCGGGCACAGATGGTCCCACACTTCGCGGGCGCACAAAAAGGCCCCTAAAACATTTGGGCACAGATGGTCCCATTCTTTACGGGCGCAAAAATGCCCCGAAAAAAAATAAATAATTGGTCACAGACGAACATAACCTCCTAAAAAACCAAAAAGCAAAGGCACATCGTCATTATATAATAAATTATCGCATCTGAAAAGGAAAGAAAAAATTCTAATCATAAGAAGATAAAAATAAAATTCAGTCGCCTCCAGAGAAGAACACCAAGATGAAGAAATTAGCATACAACTACTCCTTTAATACTCTACCAAATCCCTAGATAGTTCATACCGACGAGAGAATATTTTTCCGCTAATTTTTCAAAAACGCGGAAAAATTCGATTACCTACTGGTCCATTTTCATGCAAATCAAACTCATTTTCACTTGAATGGTTTCGCACGTAGACTCGTTTTGAAACAGAGGCAAAGGGTAACTCGGAAATGGCCTATTGTTAAAATCTGCATT
>NW_027557228.1:0-6107 GCF_052425735.1 Oculina patagonica
CCTTATTATAGGAAATTAACGCGAATTTCAAAAATTAGCGTTAATTTAAGTCGCGTTAATTTTTGTTAACATTAATTTTCGCGCCGTTAATTAAGTGGAGCGTTAATTTCCGCGACCTTAATCACCGAATCTTTACAACTCTCCCACTCATGGTGCATCTTATACATGTAACCGAGTGTTTTCGGAGAATTTTCAGTTTGGAAACTTAGCATGACAGAGTTGCCAAGTTTGGGGTGCGTCTTATAACTGAGTGCGCCTTATAACCGAATAAATACGGTAGTTTCAAGTGAGATTTCACTGAAATACGGGCAAATGAGAGTGAGCAACACATGGGTACAACTATTACACTAGAACCCCGGTAACCCGAACTCTGAAGGGAAACGAAAAACTGTTTGAGTTAGCGGGGTTTCGAGTTATCAAGGTCGATTGAATATTTAATTTGCCAAGTTAATAATTGACAAATTTGTCAGCACCTCAGTAAACAGTACAGTGCAAATTGAACTCATCTCGTCAGAAACTCTAACACGTTCATACATTCTTATGATACATGATCTGTTTGTTGCCCTAATCAATGGGCATCCGTTGCGAGTTGCAAGAGAAAGGAATTTGAGTTATCAGGGTAAATTTGACCCAAATTTTGATTAAGGGAAACATTTTGTTCGAGTTAGCGGGGTTTCGAGTTATCTGAGTTCAAGTTAACTGAGTAAAAATTACTGAAAAGTGGGGGCAAAATCAAGGGAAATGGAAGTTTGTTTGAGTTAGCAGGGTGTTCAAGTTATCAGAGTTCGAGTTACCAGGATTCTACTGTACATATGTTATCATAGATTCCCAGGAGGGGGGGGGTACTCCGGCTTGTAAATGACGGGGATGATCGAAGGATTTTTTTGGGTTTGAAATTTTCGATTCTGGGATTTTTTTGGGTAAGAAGATTTGGCAAGTATTTTTTTGGGTGACTTTATTCAGATAGGGGATCTTTTAGGGTATTTGAAACAAACTAATTAGTGCTTTGGTTTGGCCTTGGCGTATTTATGGTATGATAAATACCAAACGCGAGCGTTGTTTGCCCCTCCTGGGTAATATTTGACAAGGGATTTTTTAGGTTTTTTTTTTTGGTCCAGGGATTTTTTGGGGTAATGTCGGAAGACTAAGGGATTTTTTTTGGGTCCTGAGTTTTGCCTTCATTCGATCATCCCTGTCATTTACAAGTCAGAGTACCCCCCCCCCCCCGGGCATAGATTGCCGCCACAGCCTGGGAAACTAAGAAATTAGTCACTACCATAGATTAGTAAAGTAAGAATGAAAAAATAAGAATTTCCTCACTTCTCGGCTTCTCTGCCTGTAGGAGACACAGCAATGTTGGTGCTTTTGACCATCACCTTCTGTATGCGACCAGGGCTGGTATGCATGCGCTGATGCATGACTGGCCAGTGACCCTCAGGAAGGCTTACACCACTGACAAGAGAACAAACTGAGTTATTATCAGAAATAAGGAGTATGTCTCTTGCTTTAAAACGATTAAGCATGAACACAAACCAAACAACCAACAAACTAAAAGAAAGCAATTTAATTGGTTTAGCAAGGAGGGAAGCATGTGCCACATGGCTTTTGGTTGCAAAGCAAAGTGTATGGAATTGAGAGTAGCTTTTCTCTATGATGTTATTCCCTTTGCATCATTCTGATAGGTCATTCGAACAAGGCTCTCTCCATAATTTATTAGGGATATTTTTAGCAGGAAAATGCACAAAGTTTGTTTTAATCCTTCTTATTAGTGATGAATGAATTGTGAATACTCAGGAAAACAGTTTGTAAGGTCAAATGAAAATCACTCTTCCACAGAACAGATGAATGTCCCTTAGCAAACAAACAGACAAAAGTCCCATATTAGACAGTAGAAGCAAGACCCTTATCAAATTCAACAGACACAAGCACTAAATGACCCTTGTCAGAGAACAGACACAAGTACAGTACTGAAATAGTCCCTCACACATGTAAGCAATAACCTCCATTTGGCATAACAATGCATGATGTTTGTCTGCAGATGTTATCTATTCTGAGAAACCAACAGTTTTCTGAGTTTGAAGCTCGGAGAAAACTGTGATAGATCTGAGGAACATATAACATCCAAGGACAAATATAAGTGCAAATTTTTGAAGCTAAGGGGAGGCTACTGTGTGTTTATTTTTACACAAGTCTGCTCATTTTGGGGAACCTTTTTTCCAAGGTGTTTAATGCTGGTTTGTCAAAATGTTCAGTTCCATTCAATTTAATAAATAAAATTTATTATTTTGAAACCTAGGGAATATCACTTGGGAATGTCATTCAATATTACCCAGTTTTGGCTGTCACATGGCATGCGAAAAAGTAATTGATGGAATATAAACTCCATTATATATAATTATGTACATGTAAGTCTAAACCATAATAAATAATATTATTATAATATTAAATTATTATTATTTTAGTTACAATAAGATAAACTGAAGTTGAAAGCCATTCAAAGGTCTTTAACTTTCTTAACATTAAGTTTAAGAGAATTTATTTTAGAGCACATAATTTCAATGTTAGAATTACCGCCTTAAACTCCAGGTCCTGCCATATATTTCTCCTGGCCTGTTGAATTGCACTGCTCCAAGAATGCCTGTGCTACTGTGGAATCTTTTAGCTGTTACATTATTCAGTGAGTTGATTCGTCTGGGAGGAAATGGCGTTAATTTTACTGTTTAGTAATCGACAAAAGGCTTTATCAGCTGTCATTTTCACAAAATTTTAGAGATAGTGTTTGTTACTGTAATAAGTTACAGAGTGCGTTGTTATGCTTTTAGTTGAAATTAGTAAAATTAATGCTTTGTTTATTGATGAAAATTAGTTTGGGATTAGGTAAGAAATCACACCAAAAAATTCAAACCTTTGATTTGAATCACAACAATGCCTGAGATGTCGAAAAATATATGAATGTAGATATTACTCTTTTATTAAAAGTTTAGTTAATATCAATAATTATAATTGTTAACAATGAAGCCGTTAATAATTATTGTTATGCTTTGAGTTGAAATTAGTAAAATTAATGCTTTGTTTATTGATGAAAATTAGTTTGGGATTAGGTAAGAAATCACACCAAAAAATTCAAACCTTTGATTTGAATCACAACAATGCCTGAGATGTCGAAAAATATATGAATTTAGATATTACTCTTTTATTAAAAGTTTAGTTAATATCAATAATTGTAATTGTTAACAATGAAGCCGTTAATAATTATTGTTATGCTTTTAGTTGAAATTAGTAAAATTAATGCTTTGTTTATTGATGAAAATTAGTTTGGGATTAAATAAGAAATTACACTAAAAAACATGAAACCTTTGATTTGAATCACAACAATGCCTGAGATGTCGAAAAATATATGAATTTAGATTATTACTCTTTTATTAAAAGTTTAGTTAATATCAATAATTATAATTGTTAACAATGAAACCGTTAATAATTATTGCTTATCGCAAATTAGGTATGTGTAGTTACTTTTATTTCTTTGCAAGTTGAATGTATGCAACAACTCAGAGAATTACAGTCAATATAGATTTTGATTTCTTTTGTACATAGCGATTCCCTCTCCCCAGTATAGTTTTGGCCTCATGAATCACATTTGAGGACCAATTGTTTAAGACTCTAACATTAGAAAAGACCACTATTTTCAGGGAGCAGTTAATATCAAGTAAACAATGAATCCAAAACTTGTTTGTACTGTTCAGACTCAACTTTGAATTAATCACTCCATGTCAAAAGTCATAAGGTGTCCTAAGTATGGTCATCATCACAAACAAACAAATCTTGAAATATTGTTGACGTTATCCACATTCTGTTGATCGAAAACTCAAATGGCCAACCTTGGACTGACTATGTAAATGGTGCAATTACCCATTTTCACATCCAAATAGTATTTTAATCCGTTTATAGGCCTCCCTTCTCCTCAGATATACACATACATGTACTAAGCTCCCACAGTTATGCCCATCCAAACCTCATTAAGCCCGCCGCACAGTAACCAATTTTTCGTTGTAGAACAGGAGATTTTTTTATCGGGGTAAATCGGGTCAAAATTTGTCAGGCCATCAGCTTGCTACACAGTTAGACAATTTTTTGTCACGACTAACCGTTATCAAAATGATACTTGCTCATGTGACTGCAACAACACTTCTTAATTGGTTGTGCCGCAGCCGAGCCCTGACCAATTGTCTTGGTCCACTTTACACTAGCCGACAAGGCCCGCCAAGACTTTCCGAGATCTAGAACCAGATATTGCTTGACGAGGCCTGATCTTGTCATAGACTTGTCTGAATTCACCCTACACTTGCCAACAAGTGAT
Organism: Oculina patagonica; assembly: GCF_052425735.1. Classification (NCBI taxonomy): domain Eukaryota; kingdom Metazoa; phylum Cnidaria; class Anthozoa; order Scleractinia; family Oculinidae; genus Oculina; species Oculina patagonica. The sequence goes on from NW_027557228.1 coordinate 4,358, forward strand.
AAAATAATCTATTGAAGGCCAACAAAAAATCGGCTAGTGTGCCGCCTGCTTTATATTCTTGTGCCAACATAGAAGTCCTACCTTAGCCCATCTGTTTCTGCAGGACTTGTTCTCCCATTGGCTATCTCTGTTGATGATCTTGACAGCCTATCATTGGTTTCCTCCACGATGGATGAATTAGACATGTTTGGTTTTTCAGCTTGGCGATAGCTCTCTAACAAGTTTTCATGGGAGGCACTGAGATTGTCTGTGGAATCGTAAATATTGGAGGGTTTTTTATTTTGGGTTATCTCAGCAAATTTCTGTTTATCTACATTGAAGGTGGAATAGAAATCTGATGAAGACAGGAGTTCAGAGGCTGTCTTGTAAAGATTTGGAACCTCGTTCTTTTTCTTGATGACAGTACCATTGGATTGGTTGACAGGTTCAGGAATGGCACCACCTTCTCTGTAATCGATAAGAAGAAGTACATACACTGTTAGCAATAAAATTAAAATGTGTTTCTGGTGAATTATCTACAGTAGTAAGTTTATAAGTCTTAAAAGTCTGCCTTTTGTTGATTGCAAATTTACTGTAAATTAAAAAAGTACACAGGGCATTTGGTTGCAGCTTCATTTCAGCAAAATAAAATTTAATTTAATGTTTGATCCTAACATCTTTTGGAAAGAGATAAGACAAAGAGCTTGGAGTTGGATCAGCCACATGCTTAGGAGACCAGATGGACATGTAGTCAAACGGGCACTAGAGTGGAACCCACAGGGGAAGAGAAAGAGAGGGAGACCCCAACAAACCTGGAGACGCACAAGAATGGCAGAATTGGAGGGGAAACACCTTTCGTGGAATGAGGCAAAGGGCACTGCACAAAATAGGGTTAGGTGGTGCACACTAGTTAAGGAACTACAATACCGTATTTTCTCGGTTATAAGGCGCACGGTTTTTTTAAGGAAAATCATTTTTTTCTTGGGAAGTTCTTGCCAAAATTGGGGTGCGTCTTATAGCCGAGTATTTTCGCCCAACAAAATCTTATGGTCGTCATTTTACAGGAACTTGCAGTTAAAACAAGAAAAAAAGGAAACTCTTAGTGTTTGTCATTGAACTGTATAATATTTTACACCTCCAGAACAAGAAACAGCAAGTTTCAACGAAAAGTTTATTATCCGAGTTGACAAGTTTTGGTAACGACTGCTTACGTATACATGTCAGCATTATGTTGAAACAGACAAAGAAAATCAAGCATACTCATATTAAACAAACCTTCCTCATCTTGGAAAGTTGAAAAGTGACTTTAGAAGACAAGGAAACACCAAAAAAGCCTGAGAATCGTTGAAAACCACTCGATAAACAACGTGCGAAGCAGTACGAAGCGTGCTTGAGAACTTGGTAACCAAGCTACAAACTCAGTGGTCACTGGAAACTACACATTTGCCAGGTTACTAAGCAGCCAAGATCGAAGCATGAACGATGGAAAAATGTTTACCTCGAGCTAATTTACGCCTTATATTAGCAAGAAATGTTACCTCTTTACTTGAAAATTGTACCAAGGAGTATGAGCAACATTCAAACATTCAAATTCTGTAAGGAGAACTGTCCTTAAATTGATGACTGCATCTTTTTAACTCCCAAACTCATGGTGCGTCTTATAACCGAGAGTTTTCGGAAAATTTTCAGCTTGGAAACTTAGCATGACAAAGTTGCCAAGTTTGGGGTGCGTCTTATAACCGAGTGCGCCTTATAACCGAGAAAAATACGG
>NW_027557229.1:0-6104 GCF_052425735.1 Oculina patagonica
TTATGGCGTTCCAACCCCGCCAAAAATCAACTTTGGAACACGACATTCAAATTTAACATTCAACATCTAACTTTCGCATTCAACATCCAACTTAAGCTCTCAACATCCGACTTTGGCACTCAACATCTAATCTTTAAATGAACTTCCTGTGCCTATAAACGATGTCGAATTGATAACTATTTTCAGGTTACAAGTTTGAACACTTCAACGCCATGCCAAAACGCGACCACGAACAGTATTCTAGTTCGATCACGTTTCGATTTTAAAAATCAACATGGTAATATAATTCGTTGAGAAATGTTGACTTGGTTTTGAAATGTTGACTTCGTTTTGAGATGTTGACTTCGTTTTGAGAACAGCGTACAATGTCCGCCAAAAAGTATCGTATGTCAAAATGTTACGTAACATCTGGAAAGTACCGCCATGTGGATCTGGTCGGCCTGGCCTTTGAGTATCATATGTCAAAGGAAGTCTAAAGATTACGGCTCGTGGTTGCTGCGCGGAAAGTGTTGTCGGCAGACCTAGTATTTTGGAGCAAGTATTTAGCTTTAGGGTTACTCCAGCTCGCTACAGCTACATTAAATCGGCATGAATAACGAATTGGACGCTGTTAAAGATGCTTTGGGAGTGTGTTGACGGGGTCTGCACGACCCCTGCGGTTCGCAAGAAGAATTGTGTCTAAAGCCTTTATAGCTTGGCTCTGATGAGAGTGTCTTTTAGGTATTTTCCTTTGCGATAAGATATAAGGGGAGGCTCCTTGAAGATATTTCTTAAATGTGATTGATTCTGTATAAGGTGTCATTTCCCCATGAGTATGTTCTTAAGGTTATGCAACGCCGGGTAGTATTGCGTGACGAAGGGCAGTTTTTTCTTGCGTGCTGTTTTGTTTTTCTGTCCCAGTGATGTTTTTCTGTCGCAGAATTTCACCTCTGTGAGGTGTTTTTCTACAATATTTTCCTCAAATGTTTGCTGTGAGAAATTTGTTCTAATAAGCCTTAACGCTTCTCCTTAGCCTGCGAGCAGGCTCACCTTGGGGCTTCGCCGCTCCCGTGTAGCTCTCATGCGTGCCCCAAAGTGAGCCTGCTCGCAGGCTAGCTTCTCCTTTAATGAAGCCTTTTGGGACGCCTGGTGGGTGACACGAATGGCAATTCGTGTACTGGAACGTCTCTGTTGGTTTGTAATGTGTTTGCACGTCAAGGATAGACTCTTTTTGAAATCTGCCACCTTTGTACACTATCGTGTCCAAGAAAGTAGTTTCTGTTTCTGAGATTGGGCTGAGATTTCAGCCGTGAATTTATTGTAGGGTGAAAGCTGTTTGCCTCTAAAAGAAATTCTTCTATTTTGTCGCTGCTACTTGAGTATCCCACATTGTAAAGACGACATCGATAAATATTTTCCAAAGAATGGGCTTATTGCTACTTTGTCTGAGTACATGTAGTTCGTTTTCTGTTTTGGCCATTAAGATATTAGCGAAAGCTACGGCCATTTTCGTACCCATGGCTGTTCTATCCAGGATTTTAAGATTCATTGAATTAGAACGCGTTTTCTTGAAGTATCAGACTCAGCATTTCTCTTAAAAACCTGGTAGGTACGGGAGGGTTTCCGAAAATGACACCTTATACCATTATACAGAATCAACCACATTTAAGAAATATCTTCAAGGAGCCTCCCCTTATATCTTACCGCAAAGGAAAATACCTAAAAGACACTCTCATCAGAGCCAAGCTATAAAGGCTTTAGACACTATTCTTCTTGCGAACCGCAGGGGTCGTGCAGACCCGTCAACACACTCCCAAAGCATCTTTAACAGCGTCCAATTCGTTATTCATGCCGATTCAATGTAGCTGTAGCGAGCTGGAGTAACAAAGCTAAATACTTGCTCCAAAATACTAGGTCTGCCGACAACACTTTCCGCGCAGCAACCACGAGCCGTAATCTTTAGACTACCTTTGACATATGATACTCAAAGGCCAGGCCGACCAGATCCACATGGCGGTACTTTCCAGATGTTACGTAACATTTTGACATACGATACTTTTTGGCGGACATTGTACGCTGTTCTCAAAACGAAGTCAACATCTCAAAACGAAGTCAACATTTCAAAACCAAGTCAACATTTCTCAACGAATTATATTACCATGTTGATTTCTAAAATCGAAACGTGATCGAACTAGAATACTGTTCGTGGTCACGTTTTGGCATGGCGTTGAAATGTTCAAACTTGTAACCTGAAAATAGTTATCATTGTCAATTCGACATCATTTATAGGCACAGGAAGTTCATTTAAAGGTTAGATGTCGAGTGCCAAAGTCGGATGTTGAGAGCTTAAGTTGGATGTTGAATGCGAAAGTTAGATGTTGAATGTTAAATTTGAATGTCGCGTTCCAAAGTTGATTTTTGGCGGGGTTGGAACGCCATATCCGATGACTTACCCTGGAGCGATCGCTTTGTCTCCAGGGGGAAATTTACTTGTGACAGATGCATTTAATGGTGGCGAGGGTGTTTATGAAATTTTCGTAGACTGGGACAATTTAAAGGTCCTCAAATCTAGAGAAATAATGTTTGAAGAAGAGGAAGCTGAAAGTGGAAATATACTGTTATGTTGTTCTCCGGATTTCAAGGTTACAACGTGTACCGATTACCCACCCATTTTATCAAGTGCAAAAGTGTGCTTAAACACTGAAGGGGGAGCTACAGATCCAGAAACTAGAGAAAATCACGTACTATATGCTTAATGGGGAAGAAAAACACATTAGTCAGGATAATTGGGGCGTAACTGGACTTGTTCATGATGGACAAAACCTGATCATTGCAAATGAGGATGAAATTGTGTTACTGGAGTCAATGACGGAAGGCAGCATTGCACATCTGATTGCATCAGATGTTAAACCTTCAGGGCAAATACGACTGAACCATGAAGGCCAGTTGATGGTCTGCGAAGAAAAGGTTATAAAGCTGTTTGAGTATAAATGTAACCCAAGGTCCCTTCAAGATTTATGCCGAAGTCATGTTCGGAATACAATTTGTACTGGATACATTGATAAAGTAAACAGCTTGGAAATTCCATCCATGCTGAAAAAATACCTGTTGTTCAAGTAAAGCAAGCCAAAAATTTGTTCAATTCGTCATCAAAAAAGGGAGATAGACGGGGACCAGCATAAAAAGGGGTTTAAGCTCCACTTTATGTCCTGGTGGCCTCCTGTAGGGTCCTTTGGTGTAAACATAAAAAAGGCTTAACAGATTGTCATGTTAAATGTAGGAAAAGACATTTACAAATAATTAACTAGTAATAATATAATCGTAGATTAGTGGAGTGTGTTCGAGTCAATTTTTGTGTGCCTTAAATGGTCTTAAATCCGCCTGCTTTTAATACGCGATTGACCTTCACAATTTGCTTGGCATGTGTCAGAATCACACATGATGTAATGGCGTAAGGGCCACGCACCGAGACTGAAAACAATTCAATAGATTAGTGTGGCAAATGTGGCACACATGCCACCGAGCTAAGCAACTCAGATTTCTTTTGTGGCACAATAATTGCTGCGGAGATAAACAACTCACTATATTTATTTTGTGGCACAATTGTCGCCAAGTTAAACAACTTGGTAGATTTCTTTTGTGGCACACTTGCAGCTAGGCTTTTGTACATTATGCTAGCTTTTTTGGGAGCATTTTAGTGAGGCAAAAGCATTGAGCATTATTCGAGCATTTTAGTGGCATTTTCCAGGAAAATTGATTTTTTTTCCCAGAAAATAAAAAAAGAAATTATTTTTTTTGGAGAAAATGAAGACTAAGGGTGCGTTTCTTTGGGAAAATCCAAAATTGGATTATTGATCTCAGATCACACGGATACTTTGCTCTCAAAGAAACGAATAATCCGAAAATGGATTTTTTGCCATGACAACCCCGTAAACACATTTCGCACAGAACATAAAATATCAGCACAAATTTATTTTTCGTCGAATGTATCCTAGCTAAAATAATTTCAGCATACAAAATCTTTTACAAAAACTACACGTCGAAGTAGATCTTCTTTAGCGTTAAGCACAATGTGACGAGAAAGCATCTGAAAGCGAAGAATGATTGCGAAATGATCAGTGCAAATTTCACTCGTGACAATTTCAAAAGGATACAACTTCCGTAGGCACACAGTGGCTGTTCTAGAAAACCTGTATCCCGTGTAAAATGATACTACATACCTATCTGAAGCTACCGTTTCCTTTTATCGTGAAACATTTTTGTATTTTGGTCGAAATAACCGCCTAAAACTTTCCGTATGACAGTGTTTACAAAGAGCGAACCTGTATTTTCACAGCAAAGACCGCTGGGCCAAGGTACTTTTTTCGAATCCTTTCCCAAAGAAACGCACGGATCATGAATCCTAAAAATCCGGATTCAGATATGATCTGATGTATCCACTCGAAGTGTGGATTCTTCAGATCATTGATCCAAGATTAATCCATTTTCGGATATAGGTAAAGAAACGCAAAATCCGTTTTTGGATCAAGAATCCGGATTCGGATTTTTCCCAAAGAAACGCACCCTAAAACTCAAAATTCGACAACAAATAACTTTCTGGAGATAGTCGACTACTTTCTGTGCTTAGCCTCGTAGATGATTTTGAGGATTATGATTTTTGGCTGTATTTATGAACTTGTATACGTTGTTGTTGTTACTTGCAACACTTGTACATTTTTGTAAGTGTTACAGCAAGACGCCCAAAAGTGTGACCACTTTTAATTTATTCACATTCTTTCGTGCAGATTTAATCCAATCAAAAGCCGTGGATAGCTTGCAGTTGACTTCTGATTGGATTAAATCTGCACGAAAGAATGTGAATAAATTAAAAGTGGTCATATTTTGGGCGCCTTGCTGTAACAGTTAACACCATGTTAAAAACTTTGAAATTAATTTAAAAAAACGGTTGTATAATGAGCATTATCCGAGCATTTTAGTGACTTTTTTGTGGGAGTCTGAGCATTTTAGTGGGAAAAATTGAGCATTAAGGTGAAGCATTTTAGTGGGGAAACAAAAGCATAATGTACAAAAGCCTACTTGCAGCCGATATAAACAATTCGGCAGATATGTTTTGAGGCACACTTGCCGCCAACTCGGTAGATTTGTTTTGTGACCACAGGCTGTGACATGGTCATGTAATGACTGTTGACAACAATGGCTGATCAGGACGCGCTTTCTTTGACATGACTCACTGAAACAGCATTAGTCATTGAAGGTGAGAAGGTTGTCAACAAAATGACAATTTGCCATTTGATGCATTAACCAGATGTTGTACACACCTCCCTATTTCCTATTTCCCTATTTTTTCAACAACATTACGAATAAATTGAAAGGAGAGTTACTAAAATTTAATTTGGTAGGGTTTACAAATCATAGCGCCTGTTAAGGTCCACGTTGTTATGTGGGATTTCGTGGGCGCTAAGTTCAATGGTGTACGTGCATTAAATCAAGGTTGATAACATGAAAGCGAGGTATTTTTGCTAACTCCAAAATTCCCCTGGTATATGCAGGACACCCAGTATTGCACAGGACACCACACAAAATAAGGAATGCATTCTCCTTCGTCGAACACAATTAATAATAGGTAATTTATTATCCCTATGTGGCTGAGTAAATAATAAAAATTTATAGTGACCAAAAGCATTACTACCATTTTCGAGCGACCGTGAAAGGCAAACATTTTTCTGCGTTTTCTCACGTGTAAAACATTCAAATTTGTCTAGTCAAACTGTCGCGTTTTACAAGTAAACCATTTAACGTTGTTTAACGTAAAAAATACTCTCAAAATAAAAATAAATAAATAAACAATCGCTGATCGCTGTCACAACAATTGCCAGAAATGCAAAGCCGCCCTTTGCTGTCGACATTCATTGAAGAAATACAAAAAGTCGACGCGAAAGTTTTCAAAACCATTGTTTCATGTGCAGAAACACACCGGCGGAGCTGTCAAACTTGACATGTTGACGCCACAAACGTTAATTGGTTCAGTTGAAAAACACGAGGGTTTGTCTTGTCAAACTTGAATGTTTAACCCTTGAAAAAACGCGGAAAAAAGTTTGCCTTTCACGGTCGCTCGAAAATGGTAG
>NW_027557230.1:0-6106 GCF_052425735.1 Oculina patagonica
GATCTTACAGCTATACACTTATAGCGGAACTAAACAAAGAAAACAAAGCGAAAACCTACATTCGTGAATGAGAAATAAAGTAAAAAGAAAACTAAACTTAACCTATACACAGCGAAGGCTGGTCGAAGAATGCCTCACCTTGTAAACTGCCACCGATTACAAACTCACTTCCCACAATACGCCGAGAACTTCAAACCCGCCCCCAAACCTCTACTTGGCGCCGGTAAGAAAGTAATATATGCTAGTTTAACACAAATTACATATTTTTGCTGCTAGTGCGGATAGTCACGTCGCTGTTTAAGGGTACCAAGAGAATCTGTGTATTGAGATATTCTCTTCACTCAGCGGGCAAAAATAGTTTTTCGACTTCATTATTATGCATGCAGTCGTATTACCTTTAATATTATAGGAAATTAACGCTCCAGTCAAAGGTACTTAAAATTAACGTGACTTAAATTAACGCGAATTGGAGGAATACAACGCGAAAGAGGAGGTAAATTTTTAAAAATGAAAAAAAAAACTAAGTTGAAATCCGCTAGGACTTCGAGTAGTTATTGGACAAAACTTTCTACCAATTATTATATTACCAATTATTTACACCTTATTGCAAACTTTGGTGTTACTGCTTCAAATATCATATCAAAAGAAACAGTATTTTTTAACAACACCAAACATCGAAACAAATCAGAGAAGTTCCACTGAATAGCGAAGCGTGCGAGGTCTAAAAATAGAATGCAAATGAGTATGACCGCCACGAGGCTCAAAAACATCAGCGTGTTCTGAGAGAAATAGAAGGAATGTAGGCGAAGTTTTCGTTTTATGTAAGAGTTTTAGGAATGGCTACACGTGTGATTTTGCCTATAGCTCTGTGAACTTTGAAATTCATTTTCTCACACTCGGATAAGAAATTGTTTTGCTGTTATCACAGATAATTACTTACATCTTTACCTTTTAACGCAATAGGATTTTTTAATTACTCTGGTACTCGAATTTTGTCCCAACTGAAATAAATATTAGTCGACTTCCTGGTGGATTCAGTCTCAAACGCGATTAACGCAAGGAAGAGCAGTTTGTGGCGACAACAAAAACAAATTTAATTTCAATTATACCAGTAAGACTAGCTAGGATTTCACATTGCAAGAGACTGAAATACAAGCTAAAACATTTTACAGAAACGAGAAAGTCCGGACAGGATCCAGAATTTGGGGTTATATAAATGGAAATTAAGGTCGCGGAAATTAGCGCTTCACTTAATTAATACCGCGGAAATAAACGCTGCCGTACAAAAATTAAATTTAATGGAGCGTTTTAGGTTTGAGTGACTGCACATGTTTAGCCTGCATCAGCAGGCGTCTGTTTACGTTTTTAGCTAAAAGAGTGCGCGATCGCGAGAAGGCCGCGCGAGGATTTTTCCTCGCGTGGCCACCTCGCGCCTTTCGCGTTTCCCATACGTGCGCTAGAAAATACGGCGCCTGCTACGCAGGCTAGCACATGTTTATATAGACTTTCTCAAAGTCCTTCGACGCCGCGCGGGTTTAGGTATGTCACGCGAATTCGTCACTCGCGGTCGTCGCTTCGCGATTCGCTGCGCGCCGCTTTTCGGCTCGCTTCGCTCGCCAATAGAGGGCGACTTGGTGCGGGACTCTGTAAAGTGGGGATGCGGACGGCGGATGCGGACGGCGGATGACGGACGGCGGACGGCGGACGACGGACGGCGGATGGCAAAAAAAAATTCAATAAATAAAATAAAATTCAAAAAAATAAAAAAATAAAAAAATAATTTTATTTATTTTATTTTTTGAATTTTTTTTTTGCCATCCGCCGTCCGCCATCCGCCGTCCGCATCCGCCGTCCGTATCCTCACTTTACAGAGTCCCACTTGGTGCAAGTCTAATGTTTATATCAAGTGTCAAAGTTTTTTGCTTTTGCATTTTCGAAAACGATAAATCATGTTCTACTCTAAAAGATCGTAGTATGTTTGCATGGTGGAACTTACATTACAGGTGCGAGTAACAAATTAAAAGGAGATACAGGAGATAAAGGAAAAACCTGCAATCATGTGGCGAACTGTTGAACTGAGGCGCGTATCACGAAAGGCGAAAGCGATCTACGAGCGGCGATCGACGAAGCCGCGAGCCGCATAAAGCATAAAGCAGGAGGTCTAGGTCGCGAAGTACGACAGCCGATCAAGTAGATCAGGAAAATTAAGTAAAATTAGTTTGTCATAATCATGTTTTCACATCTTACCTGCTACAGCTGTCCCAACTTGGTAAACAAGGAAAGTGAATAATATTACAATTTTACTCGTCCTTGAAGATTCCTTTTCAGCCATTTAAGTGTTCATTTAAACCATTCGTCAGTTAGAGACAGCTGTGATCATCGGCTGGCAAATTCAAAGGAGATTCAACTTGTCTTGCCACGGACTGTCGTCATTCAACGTCGAACCAGTTAAGCGTACACTTTTCAACCAATAGAGACGTTTATCAAGGTAAATAAGACTTGAAAAGGATAGATTGTTAATTAAAATACCGTTTTGCTTGTGGTATGCTGTTGTTTTGGCACAAAATGAACCGAGGAAAAACTGACCTGAATTTTAGGTCAAACGACTGACGCAGTGGCGAGGAGAGATAGCATTTCAGTTTTGGATGTTCTGTCAACATACGCATCACCAAGATAGTGATATCCTGCAGTTTATTAGCGTAACGTGATCAATCGGCCTCTTGTTTTCTTTTTTGCCTCAAAAAAATATGTCATGACAGCCGTTTTACAAGCACGAAACCGTGGTCCTTGGAACAGTTTGAAGTATTTTGCTTGATGGAGGACCATAAAGTTGTACCACGCTGTGATATGTTATAAAATTCAGTTCTCATTTCCTTACACCTCACATCTTTTATTTTCGCTGCGATTAAAATACGGCGCTACTTGTTTTCGCGTTCATCGGTGATGATCCGTGTAATTGACACAATAATATTCACTCTTTCCCTCGGGTGCAAGTTAAAAACGAAATAAAATCCTCCGAATAAAAGCTGATTTTAATGTTTAGTATTTTTATAAGCCTTCGTACGAGTGGAGTACGTGCAAAGATAAAGAGTCTGCAAACTCTCCGTGACCGACTGAGCGCTCGCCGGAATACATGTTTTATCCTTTGGAAATGAACATACAAATTGCATGCACTTAAAATCATGTGCCGGGCATGTGACTACCGGCCTATCAATACAACTTTCTGTTATGGTCAATATGACGGTCTATGCCGTGTGACCAGTGTGTATCTTGTTAAAAACGTATTTCTGTACACTAGCTGTCTCTGACTAGGGCTGAGGCTTAACATCTGATCACATTATTAGTGACGAGGTTGAGGCTGAAAACATTCTCGAAATGTTTTTATTCTTTTATGTTTTGCTAAAATGGTGTTATTACAGCAAATCATCGAAAACCGGCCAAAGTTCAGCCTTGGTTTTATCATTTTTAAATTTTTTGGCCGCTTTTCAGTAACAAAAAAGAAGTATAATAATGTTGTGTTCACACTGAGTAGAGCATTTGTGGTGTGGCGGCGGTCTGTGTCAGTAGTCATCATCAGTATCCTCTGGGTAAACTTCGTTTGGAGTGCAGGTAAATAACACGTAACAAAGGTATAATAGAATGATAATGACGTTGAACATAAATGAACACATCTGGATGAAAATAACATCGTCTTCGGAATTCTTTTAGCCCCATCCGCGGGCAGCAACACTAGGAGGCAAATAAACATTAGCTTACTCCTGGCCGAACATAATACAACTGATCTCGCGGGAACAGAAGTGTCTTTCTCTTACGGTTTTTATTGCGACTCCAGATAGATGTTATATAGTATTGGTGCTTTCTTTCCAATTTATGAAAATTAGCGAGAACATGTGATACCAAAAACAACCAAAGGCAAGAAAAGGGGAACAAAGCTTAAATTGTCACTAAATCAAGTTCGTACAACAAAAAAGAATTAATAACAGTCTAAACACGAAAGGTGATCGTTTCAGAAAAATTGTTATTGTAAAACAGAAACGTTCCTTTATATTAACAAAGGGAGAAATGCCCCTTTAAAAATGATATAAATAAGAGAATGACTTAGGACAAGTATGAGAGAAGTTTACAATATTTTAATTTCAATATGAAATTGGTGTTATCTTGATTTTCAAAATCCCGTGTGCACCATGCTTAGTTCTCTTAAATCTGGTGTCAACTATAAACAATTTATTATTCATTCCGTTGAAAGTCGTTTTAAATTATGATGATGCAATCCTAAATTTGCCTTAAATCGCAACAAACAAACTTAATAAAATAATCACATAGAATTAAAAAAATATATCAATGTACTTACCTTTGTTGATGGATATTAATTGCGCGCTTTACATACACGTTTGAGTTTCGGATCCTCTGTAAAACGTTTCGGATTTTCCAGGAAGTCGAACGATGAAAAAACACACAAGACAGGCCGACAAGATGGCGGAATATTTCAAGAAAGGCCTTCCGCAAAAGACTTCATTACTAATAAAATAGTGCCGTATCTTTTGTTGGATAACTTCACAAGAGTAAGTTACGGATGTAGGTCAGTTGGATGGAAGGTTCAGAGCATATCGTGTCAAAGTATTAAACACAAACAAGACCTCATTAACATGCGGAAGGTTGATTTTCTGCGTCACAAGTCGGAAGGAAAGACATGCAAATTAACGAAAACTGACACAATACTCTTTATTTTGCCAGGAAAAAAGCACAGTAGTGGGTGAAACAGTTTTTTGTTCAATTTTTTCAGAGAATATCAGGCTATAGCCTTGTATAAAGATCAGTGGCAATTTAAAATTGATTAAGCATTTGGATTAAGTATAATTTATTAAAGTAGTATATCAGTATAATATTCAAAGGATGTTTGTATTAAATCCATTCAAAATTCATTTTCCAATTGAATAAAGTTTCTACTGATCTGCTGTGTGTGACTTCATCAGATCTGTGAACCTTTAGGAAATAAGCTTAAAAAAATCAGTGCTTTCCCGTCCTCAGGGGGGCTAGGTTGACGGCTGGATTCGACTGACATCATATCAGGCAACAAAGGAACTGAGATTAATCAGTTTCTTCCCTTTTATTTTCAATATTGATTTTCTGCTCTGGGGTGCTAGTCTTGCACTTCTTAACTTTTTGTTCGGAAATAATCAACGCCATATAACAATGCTATGAAACTAAATGAACTTCAGCTGCTAACTATAAAACCGTCAGGAGACTCGTGGAAATGCAGTGAAAAACAACAGTGATGGAAAAAGATCAAGAAAGCCGAAAGAGTCAAAGAAAATTCAAAAAAGAATGGTGAAATTCAGCTGTCTTATGTCCATGTACGTCGATAATTCTCCTCAAGAAAAAAAGGTTGTTAAAAATAACTCGTCGTTGGAAAGTAGATACAACGGCAAATAAAAACAAGTTTTCATTTTGGTGATCTTGAATATTACAGTAAGCTTTCACTAAATAAACAACAACGTTCATATATAGCGTTTTATTTGGAAAAATGCGTGTTCTACGTTAACAAGTGAGTATGTTGATAGTTTGGTCATCTCTTGGCTTGTAAGCAGCTTGACTGTGGTATCTTGTCCACATTTACAACAAAACGATATATTGAGTAAAAATATGGAGGGGTCGTAGCCAGGATGCGCTTTCTGGCTAAAAACCCTGGAAAATATGAAACAGTTAAACAGCCGAAAGCTCGTAATTTTCAAACACCATGCATATACCGTATCACTTAATTTTTTTATCCTTTGAATTGATTTTGCGGACGAAGTTCATCGCTAACAAAGCGAAATTATCGCACATGTCTCTTATTTTATTTTATCAAACATGTGTGTAGTGTTAAATTAAAAGTAGGCAGCATGCAGCTCTGCAACTCGCTTCAGCATCAGGATGTGATTGGTGTATAATTTGACATGACTGCCGACTTCCTGCCACTGAACACCGCTGGCATCATTAGAAGCCTTATGTACAAGAGAAAAATAATGTAAAACTAAAATGAGACAAAGCCATGGACAATAACAACGACAACAACAAAAACCAACCAACAAACAAACGCTTTAAAACAAGCAGCAAACACAAAACA
>NW_027557231.1:0-6105 GCF_052425735.1 Oculina patagonica
CGTTACCTCATCTTATCTTCCTTGCCTTTGATTGCCGTTTGATTACAATTTCAAGTTTTGCACTGCGCGTCTGTACTGTGTGTAACAACCACGCGAAAATCACGAAAAAGTCGGCTAGGCTTGCAAGACGGATAAATGGTCGTTTTCTTGTAGTTGAGTATGGTTGCCTTTTTTTTTCATAGTCAAATTACGATGTCCAGAAAATAACTAATCGCTGGAAAAGTGAGGTTAATATTAATTGCAAGGAATCATGAGCTTACCTTTGGTCGTTCATGTAATTTTTATTACTTTATTGTTACTTATTTTCGCGGGAACTTTAATTCGCGAAAATGAAACCTTGCATATTTCGCGGGATTTAATTTTCGCGATTAGGCCAAAATATACGTACCCTGGGTACCAGAGGTTTTTCTTGCGCGGTTTCCGGTGACAGTCATGTCTTTATTGTGACTGGCTGTCGGCGCGGCCTTCGGCCGCCGAAGTATTCACCGCGCGCGAGAAAAAATCCTCTGGTACCCAGGAGTAAAATATATGTTAAAACAATTAAAAATACGTCAGAAACGTTAAGAATAAATTTTCGCGGGTCTTTAATTTCGCGATATTTTGATAATCGCGAAAATTAAGTCCCGTAAGTAACAATAAGGTAAATACGAGATACTCTTAGTGTTTCATTACATTTCCGAAAACCCAAGAAGAGAGATGAAATTACGATGCATATATAGCGAAGTATTTTTGACGATCTTCGATCTTCGAAGTGTGTGCAGGAAATGTGCTAAAACACTGCCTCTATCAAATATCCTCTATCATATATCTTCTCTATCAAAGCTAAAACTAAAGCTTGGTTTTCACTAGCGACGCAAGCACAAGCGCGATTACGCAAAAAGGAAAAATTTTGATCCTTGTGCTTGTGCAAAACAAAACGTGATATAAGTTTCAAACGTCGGGTTTTTTACAAAAAAGTTACTATTTTGTTTTATTTTGGAAAAACTCTACTCCAGTGTGATGTCAGTTACGACTTCACTTTTTCACACATACAGTACATATAAATTAGTTTTTTTACTACCCGCAAAATAGTAACAGCTAATCGGAGCAATTTAAAACCATTCCTTTTCTCGGCCTTGTTATTAACTAATTGAAATTATTTTGCTTTCTCTATTCCTTCAGAAACGCTAGGAAAGACATTGGACGGCATGGAGGCTGCCAGGGCTAACATCCAAGGAAAAAAAGGAACAGGCCTTTCTTGACCAAACTGTTTCGCAGGCCCTGTTCATCTTGAGAGAGAAGAGTCGAGAAGAGACTGCAAACTATAATTGATGGACCAAGAGAGAGACTGGACTACAAATATAGAAATCTCCTTTCCAGACTCCTTCTTCAATTTGACTAGAGTGAGCGTGGAGACTGGTACAAATTGAGTGAATCTTAGCAACAAGACTATAAAAGCCGAGACGACTTTTTTTATAGAAGTTTTATAAAAAAATTTGAGCAAGTTTCTGATAAACGTCAAAAAGCGCGCGAAAGTGGAATAAATCGTTTGGATAACATTAAAAATTTTATGCAAACAAGAATAATTACATACCGTTTTTGTTGTTCAGTATAGAGCGGTTTTCACTTGAGTGTCGAAAGTAAATTGCATTACATTACATTACATTGCATGGTTTTGCATTACTACGCTCAGTGATTGGCTTAAAAATCTCGCGCCATTTTCTCAGCCAATCAGGAGCAAAACCAAAACCAATCGTGACTAGCTCGCGCACGTTTTCCCGCGCTTCGTGCCGACTACATGTATTTGCTTCGAGTTTTGATTGGTTCACTGGATTGTCTGTGTCCTTTGTGATTGGCCGGAGTAATTACTTTGGTTTTGGTTTTACGACACTCAGTTGAAAACTGCTCTATCTACAACGTTAAATGAATTAACAGTAGATATGTAATGTGTGCATGTGTGGTTAGTAACCGTATTTCCTGAACTCGCGCTGGCTCGAATAAGCGCCACCCCTCGGTTAAAATAGCATAAAAATCATGTTTCTATTGTCAAGAGAACGGTTTCTTATTCGTTTAGTCATTTCCAGTTCTATCTTCACGTGCATTGAATTAGTTATTTAGTTTTTGCCCTTAATGCCGCACTGTTAACTTGCCAGGCACAACTTCACCATTAACTTGTCTTCGAGTGCCAGTTACAGTTCTTTGCAAGGAAAACGTCACAAGCGCCTTCCTCTGAATACCATAAAAGCACTATTTAGCCCGTCTCTTTCTCTGTTAACCCCCCCCCCCCCCCCTCTTGTACGGTAAGTCTCCCCGTCTAGAAGTTTAGTTTCAAAATAACCCCGCTCTCTCTTAATCCCCTCTTCCCTTCCCCAGATGGGGGTAAATCATAACAATCAGAAACCCATATGGGTTTCCGCAACAATTTATAAACAAGGAAGTATCTACCACATGCACTTATTACTAAGGGAAGTGGTCATATCAAGTGAACTCGACGAGGACCCACTTTGTGTAGGGGTAGGGGGGCTATGCAAGATACCACCTGTCGGGTAAGCCAAATGGACAACATTTATTGGGCTTAAAATTTGCGTTGAGACTTACATATTAGGTGTGCATGAAGCTTGCCTTGCTGGAGAATTGGCACAAGGAGGTTTGAATCTTTTTTCTTAGTTTCTGCTCCTGAAAGAGTGGGGGCTATACAAACAAGACACCATCTTTTAGGGGTGGGGGAAGGGGCGCGCGTGAAGAGACCACCTGCCTTTTTGCAGAGTGGTGGGTCCCGTCTAGTACACTAGTTTTAACCATTTTCCTAATGCTGTTGAGTGAAAATGTGTTGTCAAACTGCACTAACACAAAAAAGTTCGCCCCACCCTTTCTTCAAAAGGTCCAAAAAGAAAAAATCCCCTCGTGGGCTTAGAAAAACTTTTACGGTAAGCCCCCTCTTTTGGCCCAAATTTTAAATTAGTACCCGGGCACTTAATCAATGAAATACTGTATGTACAGTCGACTCCCGATAACTCGAACCCTCGCTAACTCGAACCTCGCGCTAACTCGAACCAAAATCGATTTCCCCTGGATTTCCGTTATACATTTACTGTAAATTTACCCTCGGTAACTCGAACCCTCGATAACTCGAATCTCCCGCTAACTCGAACCAATTTTCGTTTCCCTTCAGGTCATTTTCCATATAATTTTACCCTCGATAACTCGAACCATGCCTGTCAATATCTGACAAGTCAAAACAAACAGAGTACTGTAGTCCATTCACGTTGAATTAACTTTGAAATATAAACGTACACAAGTCAGAGCTGTCCCAAAAACGCCCCTCAAAACACGAAATGTGCCACGCCATTGACTTTGCTACAGACGTTCAGTTTGTTTGTGGAGGTCAATACCGATTTTTTTTAATCCAACCTTAGAAAACTTTAAAGGATTATCATCAGGACGAATCAACTGACCATTTCTCGAAAAAGTAAATCGCATATAAACTCTGCAGCAGTAGCCTATGTAATGTTGTTCTCTTTGAAACCTGCAGCGTTCGCAGCTGATTCGCTTTGTTTTACTTTACGTTGCGTTCTGGTTTATACAGTGATTTAGAAATATATTGTTCCTTTTTCTTTTGGCTTCTCTATACTCTAATTATATTTGTTTAAAATGTACACTGGGCTACACTGTATGAATAGAAAATCAGTAAACACCGTTTTTTCTTTATTTCCGGTCATTTGTTTTCAACTCTCAATAACTCGAACTCCCGATAACTCGAACCATTTTCAATTTCCCTTGAAGGTTCGAGTTATCGGGAGTCGACTGTATTTCTAAAAATTAACGCACTATTTGTCTTAAAATGAAAAGGGGAACGAATCATTGGTAACAAAGACACTTTTAATATTTACTTCGTCGCGTATTGCCTACGAGTCTTTTTACTTTTTATTTATTTAACGACATGCAAAGGGCCAACAAAGCCACTGGATGCGAAATCCTCAGCAATATTTTACAGAACTGTGAGTGACTTCGATATTGTCTTATTGAACGAGTAAATGGAATGAAACGAGGCGTGTTCCATTCTGAAGCATTTCTGTGTTTAATATTACTCTAAAGGCCTGTTTACATGAAGAAAAGTTGTAGCCAAAAATTGGCCCTTCCTTTAAAGCGAATGACCCTCCACCCAGCCTGTCCTCCGAGCCAACTTTGCGATTTCTCATAAACGGTTCGCAGCAATTTATAAAGAAATGTATGAAAGGCTCTCTCGTCTAAGTTGGCTCGGTACGGGAGGTAACCCTCCCGCCAGAGAGAACTTTTCTCCTAATATGAGCGTACAAGCCCTTAGAGTAGCTATGTCGCCGGTTAACGTTTATATAATACACTGTCACCGCCTCTTTGCAACTGCAAATTCTCAAACAATATAATAAAAAAATGTATGAAATTCTCTTATGAGAATTAGGATTTTAAGCTCGGAGTTGAAAGGTTAAATATATCAGTTTGTACATGTTCTTGAAAAAATATCAGTAGATATTTTGCAATATCATTTTGCAATTGACTCAGCCGTGCGCCAACATTTTCAGTTTGGCTTCGAAAAAACTGCTGAAGCTAATCACTGGTCTTTTCTTAGGAGAAACGGCCTATAGCTACGTACATTTCAAAGTTACACACTCCTCTCTGCCATTTACATCATATTTACAATCCATTTTGGAGGTCATCACCACTAGTACTTTCGGATTCGCCAGAAAACTCTCCCGACCCAGACCCCGGTTCGCCAGATCCTTTTTCGTCGATTGAATTACCGGTTTTAGCCGGTTTGGGACCGAAATCAACCGGTTTCATTTCACACATGAAGATCATCGGCCCGATGGTTGGGTTAACGCAAACTTCGTCGTTCCATTGCATGGCCTTCTCGCCTTTCCATATGTACATGTGCCCACAGTTTTCGCCTCGACCGTGAAAGTTGTTAGGTTCGCTGAGAGCCCAGTTGGAGTACAGAGTAGGGGCCGGATCATCCACCCACTGAAATCGTTCATCTGGTGAGCCGCGCAGCAATCCTATCCACAGGAATCTTGAGAAGGAAAAAAAATGCAATGAAAAAAGAAATTCAAACTCAAGGAAAATTTTTAGCTAGATGAGAATGGAAGAAATGAATTGATTGACGAGTGAGGTCTTTGGGTGAGGCCATTTACTGAAGAATTAAATCACGCTCTGTGTATAGTACATGTAGTAAGTGTTTACCCAAGAACCTGGAGTTTAAGTTTGGAAGTGTGATGCACTCAGCTAACAGGCCACCGAATTTCTCACAAACTAAAAGTAGAGGGGTGGGGGAGGGAAATTATAGATTCAAAAAGTTCTGATTGCCCCTCAAAACAAATAACAGTTGGAGGTCTCAATGGGATTAGGCCCCAAATGTCAAAGTTAACATTTCTTAATCAAGGCCGCCGACAATGATAAAAGCTTTATGTTGCGAAGTCTGTCAACCATCAGCAATTGATATTTTTTTATTGGATATGAAAATTAGAAACGCTTCGATCTTGTCAAAGAGGATTTGCCAAAAATAGCACTTGTCCTCCCCGACTAGGCATAAATAGATTGTGCTCGGCAACTTTTGAGCAACTTTTGGCGTTTTGAGCAACTTTTTGTAGTGCCAGCAACCTGGGGCAACTTTTGCCTTCCTTGGCAACTTTTGAGCAACAAATTGATATAAAACCGATCCAAACTATAAAAAGTCGTTTCATTTCGAGGGATTTTATTAAAACTGGTTTCAACAAAACTGATTTTATTAAAACTAAGGATATACAATAAAATGACAATAAAATAACACTTGCTTTACGCTCGCGAAATCTGGACAACGGCTTTCTATCTAACGGGCGCTTAAATCCAGCGGTTACTCGCTGCATACATAGAGCATAGAGCCTTCCGCCGGCCATCTTGGTATTTAAAGTGCGAGCAATAGACGCTGTGGCAACTCTTAGTAAACCTGCAAATGCTTCAATTTCTGGAAAACGCAAAATTCTCTCTAGAGAGCAAGCAACTTTTCTAAATTTTGGTGGCAACTTTTTGATATTTAAGCAACTTTAGAGCAACTTTTGGGTATATTGTGAAGCAACTTTTCCTGAATTTACCGGCACAATCTATTCATGCCTA
>NW_027557232.1:0-6111 GCF_052425735.1 Oculina patagonica
TTGCTTATTATGGTCTATATGATCAAAAAAAAATCCGCAACTACAATCTTATTCAATAAAATATATTTTATATATTTATAGAATATATGGTTTTAGGCCTTTATGGTTTGCACACAATTTCACTCGGAATGCAAACGCCAATTTTTCTACCGTAATACATTTAATTTAGCTATCTGTCTTATTTATAAGAATACAGACAGGACCATAAGCAAAGAAATACAGATTATGTTTTATTAAATAACTTTCAGATATCTGCAAAACAACATGATAACCTCTTTACCAAACGAGACTTTTGCAAGGACCAGTGAACTTACACAACTGTAGGTGTTATAGACTATGCACGTCTTGTTCTGGTGTCTTCAGTGTATAGATTAAGATTATTAGAAAACACACATAAGTTAATTAACATATTTGATTGATACAATTCAATGGCTACGGTCACATCTACGACGTAACTATAGTTTAACTATAGTTAGTCTCAAGTTACGTGACGTCATACCTAACTATAGTTAGTGCCTTCGGTCGTCTTTGCGGTCACACCAATGCTGTTAACTATAGGTAGTTCTTATTAGCTCCTGACAGCCCTTGTTGTTGATCTGTGTCTAGTTGTTCCTCTATTTTTTTCTATTTTTTTCACGGCGTCTCGGCGTTAAAGAAAACAAGAACATTGAGAAGCTTGAGAAGCTTAAAATCGGGCGCTTTGCCTTGAAAGGCAGGGTTCAGTACAGCAGAAACCACGAAGCAGTTACTTAAGTAGCACTCAGTCCGACTGTGTTTGTGTAAGTCACAGGGCTTGCATGAGCTGTATTAGTGTGCATAATATAATATCTAGAACGTTGTCGAGATTGCATTATTACTTAATGACATGATGGTTTCAATTTATAAATGTATTTCACACAATACAAATAAACGATTGAAGTAGACGACTAGAAAATGTAAAGTTTTAAGACTTAGCAAAGTGCAGTGTATTGGTAATACTGTAAGGTGCGGTTTCACCTGAAGGTCGTGTGCTTTTCGGTATTTTCCAGGCATTGCACTTTGATGGGACAGTACTACAACTGTTTACCGGGGAACTACTATTGTCAAGAAAATGATCACAACTTGTTGATGAATGATTGAACATTTGTTTCATACCATTACTGTAATAGCAATTGATGAAGGCTTTTAGTCCTGAACCAAAGTATAAGGACTGGGAAATACTGAAACCCATTATCAGCCACCTTAAACGGAAATATCTTGTTGGTGTTTCAAGGAATCCAAGGAAACTTCACTCATCCCATGTATCTATGTATTGCGGTATTTTGTAATTTTTTGAGTGATTTTTGGGGATGTTTGGCAGGTGATAGTTTTTTAAAAGAATTAGTAAAATTTAGACAACTAAGAAATATTGAAAATTTAATGTGAATTTAACATTGGAATTTGAAGTTAGAAATTGGCAGACGGACACCAAACAGTCCCGTGACATCCTGGAGTGTTTTTGCATGGGGGTCAACTGTGTGATGATGTTTCCATTTTTTTCTTCAATCCCCACTGATAAAGAACTGTTGTTGGTGTTATGTTGGTGTTATCACATGTCAAGCCTTTAACAAGGTATGAAAGAACACAAGGATTTAAATTATTCTGGTGCTCAATTTTTGCGTAACTAAAATTAATGTTACTCAAATTCCTGATGGATTCTGTCTTAAACTGTTACGAGCTTAGTATTTCCAAATTATTGCATGTCAATGTAAGGCAAGACAAGACATGCCTTGGTTCTTATGTAATTCTCTTAAAAACATATAAGATATTGACTATAATTTTGTCTGTGCTATGGCAATTCACAGTGGGGTGGTCTTGATGTGTCTTTAACTTGTCGACTGGACTGGACTAGTAAAACGCGGACTAGTAAAACGCGGACTAGTAAAACGCGGACTAGTAAAACGCGGACTTGTAAAACGCCTCTAGACACTTCCTTGGCCACAATCATCTTACGGCTCTCTTCAATACATAATGTCTCAAAAAAACAGTAACCTCAGAAAGAAGTCAGAAGCAAATAAGGTCGAAAGACCGAATTTGAACATATAACGGCAAATGTTCTAATGTCACGAACGTAGGAGTCGTGTAGGCCCGTCACCTTTATTTACCACATACTGCCCCCAAATTAAAACAGTACCCTCAGAAAGAAGTCAGAAGCAAATAAGGTCGAAAGACCGAATTTAAACATTTAACGGCAAATATTCTAATGTCACGAACGTAGGAGTCGTGTGGGCCCATCACCTTTATTTATCATTGACTGTTGATTTCTGGACGGGCCCCGTTCTACCTCGTGCGAGCAATACAAACGACTGCACTCAACAGACGTCAAGTAGTGGAAAGAAAGAAACATATGCACACAACTCATAGCATCAATCCCGTTGTTTTAGTAGGGGTTTGCAGAACGAACATGTGCTATACTGCAAAAACATCTCCACGCTAAAACAGACTATAGAGTGCTCAAAAAAGCTAGAAATATGCCGTCGAAGAAACACACAAGAGCTTCAAACACAAATTGTTTCGCTCGCTAAACCGTTTAGTTTTATCCGATTTACAAGCGCTTGTTTTACAAGTCCGCGTTCTACAAGTCCGTGCTTAACAAGCCCTCGTTTTACAAGTCCGCGTTTTACAAGTCCGCGTTTTACTAGTCCGCGTTTTACAAGTCCGCGTTTTACTAGTCCGCGTTTTACTAGTCCGCCTTTTACAAGTCCGCGTTTTACCTGAATCCGCGTTTTACTAGTCCGCGTTTTACAAGTCCGCGTTTTACTAGTCCGCGTTATACTAGTCCGCGTTTTACAAGTCCGCGTTTTACTAGTCCGCGTTTTAGTAGTCCAGTCCAGTCCTCGAAATACAGTATGCCAAAACTCCCCGCCCTCTAAAGATAAGTCCTTGACGGTTCTTGTCGTTTTTCGGTGCCTATTCATCTTCGGCATCTTTCTCATCTACCTCTCGTTCTGTCCTGTGTCTGTCATCACACGAAAGAAAAGCTGATTCTCAAAAAATCTGCCACAAAAGGAAATTGACAAAAACAATATGAAAACCATATATCGAAAGTTTCTTATTCTAAAATTTTATCATACGTCTTAATTCAGAGCTACAAAGAAGTTCCTCCTTTTGAGTTATTGATACTATTCTTACAGTACCTCTTTCCACTAGCGAAATTTTACAAAATTCCTTCGCGGCGAAAAGGTAGCGCGAATCCAGAACAGACTCCAATCGAGAGTGGGTTAATTCTAGATTACTATTAATTAACTATTACAACATTCATTTTTAAAATAGTTTTCCAAGCCGACTAAGCTAACTAAACGTCGAGTGTATCTTTCAGTAAACAAAACATGCCGTTATGACGCCGGAAATCCAGCTCACGCATACTATACCCCGTGACTCACGCAAACCTCCGACTTACGTGCTACTACAGTCATTCCTTTCTAAACATTTTTTTTTTTGACCACCACCGTACCTTTCTACCCAAAAAACTCATGAAACCGCCCGGTTTTAACCTGTTTTAACCTTTCAAAAATTAGAGCGTTCGAAACTAAATAAGATCCGTAATCACAAACAACATACAGCCGTTTACCAGCACTCTTTAAAACTCCTGAAACCCTTCAAAATCAGGCAAAATAAATCTTTGAAATAACCTTTATCAATGTTTCTTATTTTTTATTCAGTTCTATAAAATGCCTTTCATACACCACTGTCAAACAAAAATTTCAATTTCCTCAAAGTTTCAAGACAAAAGAATAACAAATATTTCGTGCACAATGTAATTTGATTAAGCCAATATTATCACGTCTAAAAATACTTCAAGCAATTCAGTGAAAACCCGTTTTTTTTTTCGTATCAACGAAAACCACTTTCGAATAATCAATACATGAAAATAACAATAAGATCAAAAGGAAGAAAGGAACCTTTCTAATTATTTGAAGACTTTCAAAGCCGTGATATTATGCATCCAATCCGCGATAAAATTTAATTACAACAAAATCCAAGTTCTCATTTTGAAGTCCATTTTTTTCAGTTGATACCTTTATCCAACTTGTGAAAAATTCCATTCAAGTTCCTATTAATACTGTACATTCCCAATGTTTTGCTCAGGTCTTCAGAAGCGTCTTACTAACCAATTCTAAAATAATTCCAAAACATGCTGTACAAACATTCTACTCTTTGTGACAAACGACTTGACGACCAATTGTTCAGAAATGAAAATCGACACAGTTCTTGCTAAATAAAAAAAAAGTTTTACGGCGGAGTCAGGCTCAAAAAATATACCGCAAGATCACACCCCCATTCATAGTCAGAAACCAGCAAACCATCTAGTTTGCTAAAAAAAAAACACTGCGTGACATCAATGACGTTACCTTTTTCATTTACAAAAATAACTTTAACTTGTCAAAGTAAGTGCAATTTCACAATGGTGAATATCAGTACAGTATGGGGCCCAGTTCTCGGCCGGGTCCAGTTCTCGGCCACTTTGTGTTTAACGCGTTTTTTCACACTCCAGTTGAATTAAAAGAAAAAGGTATTTCCTTCAAACGATAGACTGATTCATGTGCTTTAAGTATCTTGAGTTTGATCGTTCAATTCGATATAGAAAGCTCACACGTCGAGTTTACGCGGAGGTAGGTGAATTTGCATTCCCGAAAAAATTGTTTGTTTACGGCTCCTTAAAATTCATGGATGTAGTTAAATTCGTATTTTATCCAAAAGCCCCCACCATACGGGCCAATTTTTGGCATGTGAAACGTAGAATAATTCAGCTTTCTGCTTTAGTTAACTTTTCGTTGAACCGTTGTATTTTTTGGTCTTAATTTACTTCGAAATTTTTTCTTGCGACGTTTGCGTATTTGCCAGTTCTCGGCCACCCTGCTCGCTATCACAGCTTAGCGCTTGGTTTTTAATATAATTTCATCTGCTGCTGCCAGAATGAAAGAAATAAATGTTTTAAAAATAAAGTTCAATCTTATCTCTAAGTTTTGAGCTGACTCTTGTCTTGTCTATTATTTCTACAACACCTAAATCTTTCAAGACCTTTTGACTGCAAAATAAACCATCTAAATGCACGGGTCACACAATGCGGTTTTGCCAGAACCTGCACATAGGCAACTAGGCGCGTTAAAATCCTTCTTTTCTAAAGTAAAACAAAGCCTCATAAAAATAATTTGGGATCGATATAACATAAATAGGTTTACAGAGTGATTTTATGACTGTGAAAATTAATTGAGCATTTTTTTTACAGATAATTACGCACAAGCTTTTTAGTGGCCAGGTGGCCGAGAACTGGGCCCACAAATGGAGCTTTTTTTTTTATTATTGCTCGGGCAAATTAATTTTTGACCGGTCGATAGCTTTACACCAAAAAGCTGAATAATGTAGCTAGCTCTGGGAGAAATTTCAAGTTCCTGCGGTTCTTCTGAGGTAAGATATACAAGTTTACGTCAAAAGTGGCCGAGAACTGGGCCCCATACTGTACTTTGCCCCGTAAGCTTTTTTCTCTGTCCTTCCACCGAAGCAAAAAAACACAACCTGATTACACATTAACCCAAAAGTCGACCAAGTGTGCCTGCAACGATTTCCTGTCAAAACTACAATGAAAACCAGATAATTACGCACAAGCTTTTTAGTGGCCGAGAACTGGGCCAAGGTGGCCGAGAACTGGGCCCACAAATGGAGCTTTTATTTTTATTATATATTGCTCGGGCAAATTAATTTTTGACCGGTCGATAGCTTTACACCAAAAAGCTGAATAATGTAGCTAGCTCTGGGAGAAATTTCAAGTTCCTGCGGTTCTTCTGAGGTAAGAAATACAAGTTTACGTCAAAAGTGGCCGAGAACTGGGCCCCATACTGTACTTTGCCCCGTAAGCTTTTTTCTCTGTCCTTCCGCCGAAGCAAAAAAACACAACCTGATTACACATTAACCCAAAAGTCGACCAAGTGTGCCTGCAACGATTTCCTGTCAAAACTAAAATGAAAACCATTGCGGTATGCGTCACCCGTAGCGGTTTTGTAGCAACCCCTAGCTATCCCCGTCTTTTTGGCCGACAGGAGACTACGCTCTAGGACGACCAAAGGGTAAACTATAAATCGGCCTCGCCCGATT
>NW_027557233.1:0-6094 GCF_052425735.1 Oculina patagonica
CACCTTACTGACCGACTAACTTGACAGACTGAATGACTGACAAAATTTACAAGTTTGCATTTGGAGAACAACTCTTGAGGAGAAAATGGCTATTCTGGCAAAAATATATATAAGGGCTATTGTTGAGTGAAACATAAACAACTCCAAATGGTTTGTTTTATGGCCATGCGGATGTCTCGAAGACGCCAGCAATACACCAGCGGATTTACTGACGAGTTTACCAGTGAAACCGTGTATGCAGTTATAAAAACTTCGTAGTTTGAATTAGTTGAACCAGGCTTCCAGGTAGTAAAGGCAATTATATAAGGGAAATAACAGATAACAAAGGCAAATAAAATGTACCAGGTGTTTATGGCAGACTTCTTTAGTCGCGCCATGTCAACTTGTTGTCCAGGAACTTGCATTTGGACATGAATTTGTTCTTGGTGATGTCGAACAACCAGATAAATCCTAATCCAAACAAAAGAAACAACTGCAAAGCTTAAACTTATTGAAAGTATCGTGACCCATTTAAGTAGCTGTACATTTTTGAATGAAGTCATTGCCAACCCACATGTTATCCACGACCCTACTACGAAGAGTTTCGCCCTTCTCTCTGTTACCAGCTCCTGGTATGTACCTAAGGTGGAATGATATCGCCAGATATCTGTCGATACTTATTGAAACGATGGTCGAAAAAGTCACCGAGCACAAGAAGCCATTCACAACAGAGCTCGCCACAATAAGGTCGCATGAGACCTCGAGCTCACCGCTGTTGAAGAGAAAAACTAGAATCGTGATGTAAACAGGTTCGGCGATAAAACCAATACAAAAGTCGGAAAGAGCGAGGCTGGCTAGAAGAATTGTAGAAGGTGAACGCAACGATTGATTTCGCCAAATAGTTGTCAAGATCAATGCGTTTCCTAAAGCAGCGGTTATACAAACAAATATGTTCAAACAGATATTCAAAACGAGCGAAACACGGCAATCGGCAAGCAGCCTTACAGGTGCTCCCATACACAAGGGCGACTCTTCTTCTAATTCCTTTCGGCCAAACTCAGTCATACCGGAACGATTAATAGAATATAGAATATACGTCTTCTCCGTGCGTTACTATAAAATCTTTTCCTGAATTTAAATATGTTGTTAAATTGGAAATCGTGTAAAAAGGCTCCAAAAGTCTGAATAAAATTGCTCATAAGGAAAAATCAATTCACTTTATTGTACATGTCTGCCTTTGCTTTATCAGATGTTAATCAATTTCAACTTTAATTATGTGTGAATCTGCAAACTTAATTTAAGATGAAATTAATTTTTGATTTTGCAATAAACATCATATGAAACCCTTCCCCTGCCATGTTTTGTTCTATAAATTTTATGATTTATTTAAAATTGACCGTCATATATAAAGTTTATCTTTTAATGGTTGTTCTTTACGAAGGAGATCCACGTTGAAACCAAAACCAAGAACCAAATCATCCAAAAAAACCCGTTTGTTTTTCTCGCGCTTCAAAATTGTGGTTAAATGCAAATGATTTCCTTTCAAAATACGAAACCTTAAATTAAACAAATAGACAATATGAAAGGAAATTTTTTTTTATATTAGAATATTTGCATTTAAATTGTAATGTTTTCTGGAAAATTCAATTCATCCCATTGACTGATTAAATCTTTGCAAGGGAACGAGCTTTATTTTATTAAAAAAACTACCACACTGAAAACTGGGGGCATTTATTGAAATTTGCGTGGCATACCCCATATGAAGAGAAAATATTTTTTTTTATTAGATCTGTTTAATTATCATAGTAATCCAAACCCTTCAAGAAAACTTTGAATTATAACAATAGAAAAATAAGAGGTTTTACATGTGTATTTGTTTTGTTGCTCCTGGCTTTTAGGTATTTTTAATTATAAAAGACAAAGACGCCTCCAACTGGAGCATAAAATATACATCTGATTTTTTTGAGAGAAAATTGTCCAAAATCTTTCTTGAAGATAACGCTTAATTCAGACTGAAAACATTTGATGATAAATTGAGTTGGACGACTATACTATATCATGTTTACGTGTATTAACAAATCGTGCGACTTGCAAGAATTTATCTGCCATGAATTTCTGTCAGATACCTTTAATCCTGAAGCAATCCTGTTCAACATTTCCCTTCACATAATAATCAGCTGCCTGGCAACGTTGGGAAATGTGTTGGTGATTATCACTATATGGCGTACACCTTCGCTTCATTCACCTTCCAATACGTTGCTGTTTGGTTTGGCTTTATCGGATCTGTTCATTGGCTGTGTAGTTCAAACTCTTCACATCGAATTAAAACGACAACTACTGTTTAGCGAACCGGTGGCATCTTGCTCACTGGTTACGACAACATTTTTTATTAGTATGACCCTTGTAGCTGTTACATTCTTAACGATGACGTCTATAAGCATCGACAGATTTCTAGCAGTTTATCTTCATTTAAGATATCGTGAAGTTGTAACAAAGAGAAGAGTACAATTTCTTCTTGTGGCTATCTGGACAACTGGAGGTGCAACACCGTTTATTTCCCTTTTATCCCCGAATATCTTCAATTGGACTGTACTTGTTACACAAACTGTTTCTCTTTCAGTGGTGGTTTTTGTGTGGCTGAGAATTTATCAAGTTTTAAAGCGTCACCAAGCACAAATTCAAGACCAAGTACATGTCCAAGGACAACAGTTGAATGTGATGACGTATAGAAAATCTGCTATAAATAGCATGCTTCTCGTACTTATCTTTTTACTGTGCTATCTTCCTGTCCTGATTTCATTAGCAATTTTTATTGCAAACTCAAAATCTTCCAGTTTTATGGCCACTACTCTGTCATATATGCTTGTCTACTTAAACTCGTCGCTGAATCCGCTGGTTTACTGCTGGCGTCATCGAGAAATTCGCATTGCTGCAAAACAAATGCTGGCGAAATTGTGTCGCTTCGGAAATCATCCGTGAAAATCTTATTTTTTACTCCACGCTCGTTGCAAAAAACAAAAATCTCACATTTTATCGATTTCTCATTAAATAAACATGAGCTGATGTCATTGCGAATGCACAAAGTGATTGTGTTTTTTTTCTTTTTTTTTTCTTTCATTAAAGTTTCTAAGTAAATGTTTACATTACCACTAAGATATCACAACCCGAATTTACTAAAACTCTTAAAAGTTAATTATGATGCCCTGCTAGCAGTCGGTAAAAATATCTAGTATATAAATTATATGAAACATTGGTGTCAGAAATCAATTTCACGTGAAGATTGAAAAGGAGAATATAAAAATCGCTTCATTAACTTCATTAACAACCACTGGCTGAAGGACAGTCAACGGCAGTTAAAAAAAACATACGAAAACAGGTTAATGTGACAAACCTGTGAACGCAAGGTTCCCAGAAAAACAAATGGTCATGCCAAATTTTGACCAGTTATATTTAAACAAATATGTAAAAATGTTGCCAGAACTTTCACGGTCACAGCAAAACTTAATTCCGACTTGGCCAGCCTATCAACGAAGATTATGTTGACGACAACAATGTATAAAAACAAGATTTGAAGGAACAAAGTTAGAAGCCATTGCAACAAGTAAAATTAGAAAAGTAAACAGCAAACATTCAATAATTATTGCTAGTGAATATTATTTATTAGCAAAAAAACTGACTGTGTTCTATTTACTTTTCTTGTCAGATGGCAGTCGTAAGCTGAAAGAAAGGATCGCGAGAATTTTAACATATAACACTGGCAGACGCTGATTCAATGAATTGAAAAAATATAACGGGCTTTAATGCCGCCTTACTTCACTGTTCACTTCTCTTACTTCATTATATTTTTCGAAAAAAAAAAGACATTTTACATTATTTGATTAACAGCTAGAATGCAATTGGGTCGCTTTTCTATTCACTGATCAAACTTAATAAAAAAAATCAAGAAAATTAATTCATGTTCTATTGAGCAAACAGTATTGTGTCAGTCTCAGGAAGCTCACTTCAATATTTTTCTGACAACTGTGTGCAAGGGTTAGTTGCTTCTTTAATATAATAGAAGGCGTCAGCATTAATATATTTATTTACCATTGCCTTTGTCCTCTGACGGTTAGAAACTGAAAAATATATTAAACACATAAGTAATTAATTTCGAATTACACCTGCAACACGTCTTTATCCAGGAGGACTTCAACGAAAGGATGGCAACATGACGAATCTCAGCAACAAAGTGAATATGACCCAAGGGCTGTTCTGCCATGAAATACCAGCAAGCATCTTAGTTGACGATTCAAAGATGTTAATAACCTTGATAATTTTAAACACCTTCATCTCCATAGCAGCTACAACTGGAAACCTTTTGGTTCTTGTTACAATATGGCGGAATCCAAACTTGCACTCGCCTTCGAACACGTTGCTGTTCGGTCTTGCTTTGTCTGATCTGTGTGTTGGCTTAGTATCAGAGCCTCTTAACATTGGGTTTCAAGTTGTTCTTTTAAAGAATTCAAGTGAAATTACCTCATGTACACTGATGGATACACGTACTTTCATATCGGCGTTTCTAACATCAGTCACGCTTTTAAACGTAACAGCAATGAGCGTTGACCGCTATCTAGCGATACATCTGCACCTGAGATACCAACAGGTGGTCACAGAAAGCAAAACAAGGACAATTATTGTGTGTATTTGGTTGATAAGTGGACTGCAGTCAATGATAATATTTTTTGATGCCATTACGGGTTTTTCAGTCTTTACAGTCACAATAACAGTTTGCCTTGCCATAGTTACGTTTGTTTGGATTAAGACTTACCAAGTTGTACGACATCACCAAGCACAGATTCAGGATCAGATGAATGCTGCTACGCAATCATTTAATATGGCAAGATTCAGACATTCTGCCCTTAACACCATGTTGGTTTTGGTAGTTTTTCTTGTATGCTATCTACCTTTTCTTGTTGCTAAAATTTCCCTGACCTTCAACGTTACTCCTTCAAATGTTGTTTTTCTCGAGGTTGCTTATGTATTCGTGCTCCTTAATTCTTCGCTCAATCCGTTATTGTACTTTCGTCGGCAGCGTGACCTTCGTGCAGCAGCTAATCAAACTCTGATAAAGTTTTGCTGCCAAACACAAGTACACTGAGTGCTTTATTTCAAACAGCATTACATCTTTTTATTAAGAACTGTTGTAAGCTAAGTATAGTACGATTTCAACATTTCTTTTCAGAACCGCAACTAGCAAGAGGGAAAGACGAGGCACTTGCTGTGTCTAGACGATATCCCAGAATTAAGAAACATGTTTTGTTGGGAAAATAATTCCAAGTTGAACAAGATAACTAGCAAGAGGGCAAGACGAGGCACTTGCTGTGTCTAGACGATATCCCAGAATTAAGAAACATGTTTTGTTGGGAAAATAATTCCAAGTTGAACAAGATTAATTTTTCTCAAGAAATACCTTATGAAAAATGTCGAAAAAAGAGTTCCAAAGCTTCTAGATTTCAAAATTTGCTGATCTGGTCACGGCCCTGGCTTCGCCGGTACTGTCAAGGCTGTCTGATGATGTGAGAGAAATAATCATGCAGCAATCAATATGTGTAGCCGTTTACTATTTTCGCAGGCTATCGACCGTTAGGATTAAACATAAGTGTAACATAGAAATCCCTAACCAAAATTTCGTGCAACTGTGTAGCGCATATAACTGGCGTTTCAAAATATCTACCGAAGAAAGGGCAGTAACCCCGAAACGTATGGAAACAATTATCTACCATCTGGCGCATTTTACATTTACATTTTAAATTATCGTTTAAACATAAGTGCTTCATGAAACATGGAGTTAAAGCTGTACCATAAAGCATGCAAAGTAGCCAAAGCGATACCTGTAGCCATCTTTACTTCTGGGTACGAACTGAGGCATAGAGGTAAAGTGTCTTGCTCAAAAACACAACACAACACAGCCTCAATAACCATTAGGCCACTGCCCTTGTGAAACGATAGAGATTGGTGTTCATTTTAAAAAATATACTATAAAAGAGGAAGGCTTATTAATGGACATTCAAGCTTTCTAACGTTATCCCCAGCAACTTTTATTTGTGTTCTGTCTACTGAATGCTAAATAACGAAT
>NW_027557234.1:0-6105 GCF_052425735.1 Oculina patagonica
TGAAACTAAGGGCTGTTCCGAAAACGCGGAGTGCGGAGTGCGGAGTCCGAAAATGCGGAGTCTGTAAAAAAAAAAAAATAATAAAATAAAAATAAAAATAAAATAAAAAAAGTGTGATAAAAAAATTAAAATAAAAATGAAAAATATATAAATATTAAACTAAATATTAAAAAAATAATACACATTTTTGCACAGCTTCGCCCGAAGCAGTGAAGCGGATCGTTCAGACCGCGGCCATTTCTTTCTTCAAAAATGACTGCAGTTCACGTTTCACGAAATATTAACAAACAGTATTTCCAATTTTTTGGAATCACTACTCGTAAACTTCAAATAACTTTAGTTTCTTTTTTACCAAAGAGCCTAAAGCCATGTTGCCTCGTAAAAAAAAAAATACGCCTGGCTTTCCAAGATCATGATACACAGGAAATCCTCTAAACTGAAGCTACGTGGCACTTGTCAACTCCGCCTTCTAAACTTTTCGCATTCTAATTGACGAAGTTTATTTTTTTAAAAAAAAAAAAAAAATGTGTGACAACGATACGTTACGCAGACTTATAGTTATAGTGAAGTAAAAAAAAAAAAGAGATTGGCCAATAAAAAAGCAAAAAATAAAACTTTTCAAAGAGTGCCAAAAAGCCATTCAACCGCACTGCTCTGCTTGTCAAAACTTCCATTCATCTCGCCCGTCTTGGATCGATCTGTCACAGAGAGATGCACGCCTTGCGCGTCGTGTAGCCATGTCGGTCAGAGGACAAAGTTAGTAAATCGATTTCTTTGCAAGAAATGTGTATCTTTTTGATTGGTTTGGTTGAAATTTTCAAAGATGTTATGCTTACGTTCAGTTATTAACTTCTTCTCAGATAAGGAACATCCACTGGTGATTAGTAGCGACAATGAGAGCTCTGACAGCGACAAAGCCAACGAGAAATCGTAAGTTTGTATATTCAGTTGAATGAAGTTGGGTACTTTTTCTAACTTGACGTTGTACACGAGAATTAAATCACTTAAATGTGACAAACAGTACTTTATACTCTTGGTAATTCCGTTTGTTCTTTTCTTCCCGATCTAGTTTCAAGGAGTTAGGGTGCGTTTCTTTGGGAAAATCCAAAATTGGATCATTGATCTCAGATCACACGGATACTTTGCTCCCAAAGAAACGAAGAATCCGAAAACGGATTTTTTGCCATGACAACCCCGTAAACACATTTCGCACAGAACATAAAATATCAGCACAAATTTATTTTTCGTCGAATGTATCCAAGCTAAAATAATTTAAGCATACAAAATCTTTTACAAAAACCACACGTCGAAGTAGATCTTCTTTAGCGTTAAGCACAATGTGGCGAGAAAGCATCTGAGAGCGAAAATGATTGCGAAATGATCAGTGCAAATTTCACTCGTGACAATTTCAAAAGGATACAACTTCCGTAGGCACACGGTAGCTGTTCTAGAAAACCTGTATCCCGTTTAAAATGATACTACATACCTATCTGAAGCTACCGTTTCCTTTTATCGTGAAATATTTTTGTATTTTGATCGAAATAACCACCTAAAACTCTCCGCATGGCAGTGTTTACAAAGAGCGAACCTATATTTTCACAGCAAAGACCGCTGGGCCAAGGTACTTTTTTTCGAATCCTTTCCCAAAGAAACGCACGGATCATGAATCCTAAAAATCCGGATTCAGATATGATCTGATGTATCCACTCGAAGTGTGGATTCTTCAGATCATTGATCCAAGATTAATCCATTTTCGGATATAGGTAAAGAAACGCAAAATCCGTTTTTGGATCAAGAATCCGGATTTGGATTTTTCCCAAAGAAACGCACCCTTAGATGTTGATTCCAAAAAATTGGAAATACTGTTTGTTAATATTTCGTGAAACGTGAACTGCAGTCATTTTTGAAGAAAGAAATGGCCGCGGTCTGAACGATCCGCTTCACTGCTTCGGGCGAAGCTGTGCAAAAATGTGTATTATTTTTTTAATATTTAGTTTAATATTTATATATTTTTCATTTTATTTTAATTTTTTTTATCACACTTTTTTTATTTTATTTTTATTTTATTTTTTTTTTTTAATTTTTTACAGACTCCGCATTTTCGGACTCCGCACTCCGCACTCCGCGTTTTCGGAACAGCCTGAAACTAAGGGCAACACAAAAATTTAAACAACCACACGCCTTTGCAGAAATATCTATTTCAAGATGTTCTAGGCTGATCGTTTGTAATGAAAAATTGTGTGATATGACAATTTTACCGCCTCGTCCAATGAAATGAAATTGCGATGCGGGGTATTATGCAATCATGAATGAAAACTTGGATAACAACAAGCGAACTGAAAAATCTAATTTCTGGTCAAAAAAATATCAACCCATTTCTAAACCAAGAATTTGTTTAATACACCATTGAGTTACACCAAACTGCTTCCTTTTTCCTTTATTGATTTTCGCGGAATAACATACTTTCGAAAATGATGTGTTTGTTGCCCGGGGTTTGCTGTAGTTTTGCGAATTTATGTTTTAAAATCGCTAAAAATAACTTGTGTGACATCTCTATTTTAAATCAATCATAGCCAACGTGCTGTTTTTTCAACCAATCAGGAGCAAGACAACGTGAAACCAAAACCAATCGTCAACTCGGTTGACGCGTACTTTCCCGCTCTTTTCACGGCCGGAATTCAAATCGGTCAAAAGCAATGCGCGCGCACAGCTTCCCGCCAAAGTGTCAAATTCAAACACGTGAAATCGTCCTCTTTAGGCCTAAACAAATGTACGCTGGCTATGCATAGACAATTTATAAAAATTGTATTTTACCAGCTTTGATAGCCTCGTACTTTGGTCTAAGATTGTGCCACGTGATCGCTCTTGGCCAATAATGACAAAAAAAAGAAACTATTATGGTCGATAACAGACCCTCGTGGCGCGCGCACTGCAAAGCAGTGTTTTAGAATCAACACAAAACCGTCGTTAAATCCGTTTTATGTGTTTTAATAACAGTCCAACCAGGAAAATTACTATAGAAAAATCGTTCTGGGTATTTATGACTTTGATAGTTACGGCAGTGGTTTATGGCTGCTACTATTGTAGATCTCTTTGAGATCTTAGTCTAATTATTAAAAATATCAAGGCAGCGATGTCCCATCTTGGTTGATTTTTCACTATTTCAACTATTTATTCAATAAATAAAGAAAGAATTACAGACCACTAAATTACTGTTATCGAATGAGCTGAAGCAACTACTGGAAACGTTCCAAAGGTTGAATAATTCCATGTAACGCAACACAAAATTAATACGACTCCTTTGCCCACCAATTTCCCTTATTGTCGCATCGGGCTTATTCTGTCATTTTGTTTGTAGATGAAGGTCAGCAAGACAATATTTTACGCAATATGGCGTCACTCCAAATCAATTCAGTATTTTGATGATTAGTTGAATAATCAATTTTTAATCACTTATGACAACCATGTCATTTGAATTCCAAATTTGACCCCAAAACATTTTCTTGCTGAGAGCACTTCTCGGGTTAACAACAACTTCTATAATCATTTCGTTGGCGGTGGAATGATACATCTATTGCCGTACACCAACATACGCAGAAGAAGTCACCGCTTTCTACGTAAGTTCACAACTTGGTTTACATTATTTTCAATTATAGTTTTCTAAGGGTCTTGTCGTTTCTCTCGTTTCCGGTAGATATAAAACGCTCGCATACCAGTATATGCTTCTTGGTTGACTTCTAAATACAGTATATGATGGTTCATCGCACATTTCTCGCCACTTATGTCATTTATTGCCCAGAAACAATGCTTACATACTTTCCTAAGGCTTTATTTGGCTCAGCCATTCTTTATAATTTGAATTAAACAGGCAAATAAGGGTAGCGATGATAGCGCAATTTAAACTCAAGTGGTCGATTGTTCAATCAAAGGAAGAAGATTTACATCAGTGTACGGTCCCAACTGAACGAATCCGGCGTGCATCAAAAGAACCTACAACCAGAAAAAACACTGAAACTTTATCGAACATTGAACTTTTTCACTTATATCTATATAGAAAAATAACAAACCACTTTAATATCCACTGTTTTACTTCATATCGCTCGATATTGTAACTATAATTTTCGACGTCGAAACATCCTGGTGACATGTTTGAATGAAAAGAATTTGGGAATGACGTTTTAGCCGACCTTTTACGTAATTTTGCAATTGATGACTTTAAATATTTTGGCTCGCCTAATTGAAATTAAAAGGCAATTAGTGGCTATATATGAAAACCAAGAAAAAAGAATCAACCCAACAATTTTGCTTTTCGAATTATATTTATTCTTCTTTAACCAATGAACGCACAACTCCCGTCGAGAAGTTTGTCGGCAACTTTTCTTATTTCGAGCAACTTTTTGAATTCTAAGCAACTCTTATCCATCCTGAGAGATCGCAGCATAGCAAAGCGCGCGAATATCGCCACGACTCACACAAGAATCAGATAAACAAACCGAAATGGCGGACGATTTTCCTAAAACACTTTCTAAAGCAGCCGATTTTCCTAAAACACTTAAATAAAAACGAAAACTTCGCCTAGATTCCTTCTATTTCTCTAAGTACACGCTGATGTTTTTGAGCCTGGTGGCGGTTACATCATTTGCATTCTATTTTTAGACCCCTCGCGCTTCGCCATTTGTCTCTGATCACACTCGGAAGATTTTCGAATGTCTCCCGAAGGCCAAACGAACACACGAATTTTTGGTAAGATCTCCTAAGCTTGCCGAAGACTTCCCAGGAAGTTTCGATGATCTATGAGATAAATATCGACAATTGTTGGCTTCTTTAGCATAACTGAACATCACAGGCGTGACGTCAGCAAATGTGACGTCATCGTTAACTTCACATGTGAAATACAGT
Source organism: Oculina patagonica (assembly GCF_052425735.1). Lineage (NCBI taxonomy): Eukaryota > Metazoa > Cnidaria > Anthozoa > Scleractinia > Oculinidae > Oculina > Oculina patagonica. The sequence continues at coordinate 4,900 of NW_027557234.1, forward strand.
AGAACCCCGGTAACTCGAACTCTTAAGGGAAACGAAAAACTGTTCGAGTTATCGGGGTTTCGAGTTATCGGGGTAGATTGAATATTTAATTTGCCAAGTTAGAGCAATTTTCAATTGAGTGTCGTAAAACCAAAACCAAAGTAATTACTCCAGCCAATCACAAAGGACACAGACAATCCAGTGAACCAATCAAAACTCGAAGAAAATACATGTAGCTGGCACGAAGCGCGGGAAAACGTGCGCGAGCGAGTCACGATTGGTTTTGATTTTAGTTCTGATTGGCTGAGAAAGTGGCGCGAGATTTTTAAGCTAATCACTGAGCGTAAATGCAAAACCAAAGCAAACGCAATTTACTTTCGACACTCAAGTGAAAACCGCTCTAATAATTGATAGTTAACTGATTTTTCAGCACTTCAGTATTCAGCACAGTGCAAATAAAACTTATCTCGTCAGAAACCCTAACACAATCATAAATCCTTAGGATAGGAGGGGAAAAAGGCTGTTAAATACGTGATCTGTTTTGTTGCTCTAATCAATCGGCAACCTTTTGCGAGTTGCAAGAACCGGGATTCGAGTTATCGGGGTAAATTTGACCCAAATTTTGATCAAGGGAAACGAAATTTAGTTCGAGTTAGCGGGGTTTTGGAGGTATCCGAGTTCGAGTTAATCGAGTAGCAATTACTGAAAAGTGAGTTCAAATCCAGTGGAAATGGAAGTTTGTTCGAGTTATCCGAGTTCGAGTTACCGGGGTTCTACTGTATATCGTATCTCTTGTAGTTAAGATGCAATTTTTCTAAGTGAGAGAAAACCTCGTAACTGACTCTAGTTTATTTAAACGTTAGTTGTAAAAAAGGACAACTTAGTAACTCCTGTTGAAATAAAATTGGAACAAAAATGGTAAGAAATCTTTTTCAATTTAGCATATTTAAACTTAAGACCAAATGAAAGAAATGCGAAACTTTTGTGAGTGAAAAAGCAACTAATTACTTCATGGATTTTTTGAGCAAATTTTCAATTCAACTGTTTTCTAAAATTGAGCAATGACTGTTTACCTTTGTGCGTGCCTCCTATATCCCGCTGAATGGCCGAAAAATTCTCAAAAAGCTCTTAACAGCTATCACAAGTTATTATTCACCAATCACGATGCCCAAATATGGTCAGGAGGTCCTTGTTATCTGTCATTCGTACATATAAAATATCCTGCGA
>NW_027557235.1:0-6095 GCF_052425735.1 Oculina patagonica
ACAAGAACATTGAGAAGCTTGAGAAGCTTAAAATCGGGCACTTTGCCTTGAAAGGCAGGGTTCAGTACAGCAGAAACCACGAAGCAGTTACTTAAAGTAGCACTCAGTCCGACTGTGTTTGTGTAAGTCACAGGGCTTGCATGAGCTGTATTAGTGTGCATAGAGTAATATCTAGAACGTTGTCGAGATTGCATTATTACTTAATGACATGATGGTTTCAATTTATAAATGTATCTCACACAATACAAATAAACGATTGAAGTAGACGACTAGACAATGTAAAGTTTGACTTAGCAAAGTGCAGTGTATTGGTAATACTGTAAGGTGCGGTTTCACCTGACGGTCGTGTGCTTTTCAGGTATTTTTCAGGCATTGCACTTTGATGGGACAGTACTACAACTGTTTACCAGGGAACTACTATTGTCAAGAAAATGATCACAACTTGTTGATGAATGATTGAACATTTGTTTCATACCATTACTGTAATAGCAATTGATGAAGGCTTTTAGTACTGAACCAAAGTATAAGGACTGGGAAATACTGAAACCCATTATCAGCCACCTTAAACGGAAATATCTTGTTAGTGTTTCAAGGAATACAAGGAAACTTCACTCATCCCATGTATCTATGTATTGCGGTATTTTGTAATTTTTTGAGTGATTTTTGGGGATGTTTGGCAGGTGATAGTTTTTTTAAAAGAATTAGTAAAATTTAGACAACTAAGAAATATTGAAAATTTAATGTGAATTTAACATTGGAATTTGAAGTTAGAAATTGGCAGACGGACACCAAACAGTCCCGTGACATCCTGGAGTGTTTTTGCATGGGGGTCAACTGTGTGATGATGTTTCCATTTTTTTCTTCAATCCCCACTGATAAAGAACTGTTGTTGGTGTTATGTTGGTGTTATCACATGTCAAGCCTTTAACAAGGTATGAAAGAACACAAGGATTTAAATTATTCTGGTGCTCAATTTTTGCGTAACTAAAATTAATGTTACTCAAATTCCTGATGGATTCTGTCTCAAACTGTTACGAGCTTAGTATTTCCAAATTATTGCATGTCAATGTAAGGCAAGACAAGACATGCCTTGGTTCTTATGTAATTCTCTTAAAAACACATAAGATATTGACTATAATTTTGTCTGTGCTATGGCAATTCACAGTGGGGTGGTCTTGATGTTTCTTTAACTTGTAGACTGGACTGGACTAGTAAAACGCGGACTTGTAAAACGCCTCTAGACACTTCGAATTCCTTGGCCACAATCATCTTACGGCTCTCTTCAATACATAATGTCTCAAAAAAACAGTAACCTCAGAAAGAAGTCAGAAGCAAATAAAGTCGAAAGACCGAATTTGAACATATAACGGCAAATGTTCTAATGTCACGAACGTAGGAGTCGTGTAGGCCCGTCACCTTTATTTACCACATACTGCCCCCAAATTAAAACAGTACCCTCAGAAAGAAGTCAGAAGCAAATAAGGTCGAAAGACCGAACTTAAACATTTAACGGCAAATATTCCAATGTCACGAACGTAGGAGTCGTGTAGGCCCGTCACCTTTATTTACGATTGACTGTTGATTTCTGGACGGGCCCCGTTCTACCTCGTGCGAGCAATACAAACGACTGCACTAAACAGACGTCAAGTAGTGGAAAGAAAGAAACATATGCACACAACTCATAGCATCAATCCCGTTGTTTTAGTAGGGGTTTGCAGAACGAACATGTGCTATACTGCAAAAACATCTCCACGCTAAAACAGACCATAGAGTGCTCAAAAAAGCTAGAAATATGCCCGGGGGGGCACCTTGTATATTTTTGGGTGGGGGTGTGCCGCTGGGACTCTGAAACCCTTACCCTATACCAGACCATCTTCAGCTGACTTTGCAACCCTATACTAGACTAGATACCGAAAATCCCTAACCTATCCCAGACTGGCTTCTTTAAAAAACTGCATCACTGTAAGTCAACAAAACGTTGTCGCAACGATTTTATTCACGTCTGTGGAAGCCTCTTTCTCTTCCGAGTTCCTATTCCTATTCTGGACTTAATTCTTCATACCACTGATCAGTTTCTTGGCAAATGATACCCTATTCTAGACCAAAACTCTCTGATTTCTATACCCTATCCCAGACTAAACTCCTTGAAAAACATACCCTTCACAGCGGCACATACCCATATAGCTCATATATGGGAGTGCCCCCCCGGGGAAATATGCCGTCGAAGAAACACACAAGAGCTTCAAACACAAATTGTTTCGCTTGCTAAACCGTTTAGTTTCCGTTTAGTGTCCGCGTTCTACAAGTCCGTGCTTAACAAGCCCTCGTTTTACAAGTCCGCGTTTTACAAGTCCGCGTTTTACTAGTCCTCGTTTTACAAGTCCGCGTTTTACTAGTCCGCGTTTTACTAGTCCGCCTTTTACAAGTCCGCGTTTTACTAGTCCGCGTTATACTAGTCCTCATTTTACAAGTCCGCGTTTTACTAGTCCGCGTTTTACTAGTCCAGTCCAGTCCTCGAAATACAGTATGCCAAAACTCCCCGCCCTCTAAAGATAAGTCCTTGACGGTTCTTGTCGTTTTTCGGTGCCTACTCATCTTCGGCATCTTTCTCATCCACCTCTCGTTCTGTCCTGTGTCTGTCATCACACGAAAGAAAAGCTGATTCTCAAAAAATCTGCCACAAAAGGAAATTGACAAAAACAATATGAAAACCATATATCGAAAGTTTCTTATTCTAAAATTTTATCATACGTCTTAATTCAGAGCTACAAAGAAGTTCCTCCTTTTGAGTTATTGATACTGTTCTTACAGTACCTCTTTCCACTAGCGAAATTTTACAAAATTCCTTCGCGGCGAAAAGGTAGCGCGAATCCAGAACAGACTCCAATCGAGAGTGGGTTAATTCTAGATTACTATTAATTAACTATTACAACATTCATTTTTAAAATAGTTTCCCAGGCCGACTAAGCTAACTAAACGTCGAGTGTATCTTTCAGTAAACAAAACATGCCGTTATGACGCCGGAAATCCAGCTCACGCATACTATACCCCGTGACTCACGCAAACCTCCGACTTACGTGCTACTACAGTCATTCCTTTCTAAACAATTTTTTTGACCACCACCGTACCTTTCTACCCAAAAAACTCATGAAACCGCCCGGTTTTAACCTGTTTTAACCTTTCAAAAATTAGAGCGTTCGAAACTAAATAAGATCCGTAATCACAAACAACATACAGCCGTTTACCAGCACTCTTTAAAACTCCTGAAACCCTTCAAAATCAGGCAAAATAAATCTTTGAAATAACCTTTATCAATGTTTCTTATTTTTTATTCAGTTCTATAAAATGCCTTTCATACACTACTGTCAAACAAAAATTTCAATTTCCTCAAAGTTTCAAGACAAAAGAATAACAAATATTTCGTGCACAATGTAATTTGATTAAGCCAATATTATCACGTCTAAAAATACTTCAAGCAATTCAGTGAAAAACCCGTTTTTTTTTCGTATCAACGAAAACCACTTTCGAATAATCAATACATGAAAATAACAATAAGATCAAAAGGAAGAAAGGAACCTTTCTAATTATTTGAAGACTTTCAAAGCCGTGATATTATGCATCCAATCCGCGATAAAATTTAATTACAACAAAATCCAAGTTCTCATTTTGAATTCCATTTTTTTCAGTTGATACCTTTATCCAACTTGTGAAAAATTCCATTCAAGTTCCTATTAATACTGTACATTCCCAATGTTTTGCTCAGGTCTTCAGAAGCGTCTTACTAACCAAATCTAAAATAATTCCAAAACATGCTGTACAAACATTCTACTCTTTGTGACAAACGACTTGACGACCAATTGTTCGAAATGAAAATCGACACAGTTCTTCCTAAATAAAAAAAAAGTTTTACGGCGGAGTCAGGCTCAAAAAATATACCGCAAGATCACACCCCCATTCATAGTCAGAAACCAGCAAACCATCTAGTTTGCTAAAAAAAACACTGCGTGACATCAATGACGTTACCTTTTTCATTTACAAAAATAACTTTAACTTGTCAAAGTAAGTGCAATTTCACAATGGTGAATATATCGGCCCAGTTCTCGGCCGGGTCCAGTTCTCGGCCACTTTGTGTTTAACGCGTCTTTTCACACTCCAGTTGAATCAAAAAGAAAAGGTATTTCCTTCAAACGATAGACTGATTCATGTGCTTTAAGTATCTTGAGTTTGATCGTTCAATTCGATATAGAAAGCTCACACGTCGAGTTTACGCGGAGGTAGTTGTTTGTTTACGGCTCCAAATTCATGGATGTAGTTAAATTCGTATTTTATCCAAAAGCCCCCACCATACGAGCTAATTTTTGGCATGTGAAACGTAGAATAATTCAGCTTTCTGCTTTAGTTAACTTTTCGTTGAACCGTTGTATTTTTTGGTCTTAATTTACTTCGAAATTTTTTCTTGCGACGTTTGCGTATTTGCCAGTTCTCGGCCACCCTGCTCGCTATCACAGCTTAGCGCTTGGTTTTTAATATAATTTCATCTGCTGCTGCCAGAATGAAAGAAATAAATGTTTTAAAAATAAAGTTCAATCTTATCTCTAAGTTTTGAGCTGACTCTTGTCTTGTCTATTATTTCTACAACACCTAAATATTTCAAGACCTTTTCACTGCAAAATAAACCATCTAAATGCACGGGTCACACAATGCGGTTTTGCCAGAACCTGCACATAGGCAACTAGGCGCGTTAAAATCCTTCTTTTCTAAAGTAAAACAAAGCATCATAAAAATAATTTGGGATCGATATAGTATAAATAGGTTTACAGAGTGATTTTATGACTGTGAAAATTAATTGAGCATTTTTTTACAGATAATTACGCACAAGCTTTTTAGTGGCTGAGAACTGGGCCAAGGTGGCCGAGAACTGGGCCCACAAATGGAGCTTTTATTTTTATTATTGCTCGGGCAAATTAATTTTTGACCGGTCGATAGCTTTACACCAAAAAGCTGAATAATGTAGCTAGCTCTGGGAGAAATTTCAAGTTCCCGCGGTTCTTCTGAGGTAAGAAATACAAGTTTACGTCAAAAGTGGCCGAGAACTGGGCCCACAAATGGAGCTTTTATTTTTATTATTGCTCGGGCAAATTAATTTTTGACCGGTCGATAGCTTTACACCAAAAAGCTGAATAATGTAGCTAGCTCTTGGAGAAATTTCAAGTTCCTGCGGTTCTTCTGAGGTAAGAAAGTCAAGTTTACGTCGGAAATGGCCGAGAACTGAACCCACAAATGGAGCTTTTATTTTTATTATTGCTCGGGCAAATTAATTCTTGACCGGTCGATAGCTTTACACCAAAAAGCTGAATAATGTAGCTAGCTCTGGGAGAAATTTCAAGTTCCTGCGGTTCTTCTGAGGTAAGAAATACAAGTTTACGTCAAAAGTGGCCGAGAACTGGGCCCACAAATGGAGCTTTTATTTTTATTATTGCTCGGGCAAATTAATTTTTGACCGGTCGATAGCTTTATACCAAAAAGCTGAATAATGTAGCTAGCTCTGGGAGAAATTTCAAGTTCCCGCGGTTCTTCTGAGGTAAGAAATACAAGTTTACGTCAAAAGTGGCCGAGAACTGGGCCAAGGTGGCCGAGAACTGGGCCCACAAATGGAGCTTTTATTTTTATTATTGCTCGGGCAAATTAATTTTTGACTGGTCGATAGCTTTACACCAAAAAGCTGAATAATGTAGCTTGCTCTGCGAGAAATTTCAAGTTCCTGCGGTTCTTCTGAGGTAAGAAATACAAGTTTACGTCAAAAGTGGCCGAGAACTGGGCCCCATACTGTACTTTGCACCGTAAGCTTTTTTCTCTGTCCTTCCGCCGAAGCAAAAAAACAAAACCTGATTACACATTAACCCAAAAGTCGACCAAGTGTGCCTGCAACGATTTCCTGTCAAAACTAAAATGAAAACCATTGCGGTATGCGTCACCCGTAGCGGTTTTGTAGCAACCCCGAGCTATCCCCGTCTTTTTGGCCGCGCCAGGAGACTACGCTCTAGGACGACCAAAGGGTAAACCTTAAATCGGCCACGCCCGATTAATAACATTTG
>NW_027557236.1:0-6088 GCF_052425735.1 Oculina patagonica
ATTTTGTGCTGTAGGGCACGCAATCACAGGGTCCGAAATTAAATTTTTTACATCGGCGCCACCTGGCGACCGGACCGAAAGTTTTAGTCGCCAGATGGCAACTTCTGGTCGCCAATGTTTTTCGATTGACTTTCCTTTTACACTTAAAAGACGAAACACTTGTTCTTCTTGTGTACCGTAAAGTTCCGTGTATAAGCCGCACCCGTAGATAAGCCGCACCCCCGATTTGGAAGCTCAAATTTTGAAAAAAAAAAATATACAGACCATAAAGTTTGAAGTTCAAGTCTTCAAGTGAAGTTCTATTGGTAAACAATCAAGGGCAAACAAGTACAGTTTCGAGACACTGACACGGTGGTTGTTGCAATGTTTAATATAAATTAAGTCTTACGGAAGCTAAATTTCACTTGTCATACCTCCTTTTTAGTTTGAGTTCACAATATCTTAAACTTGGATGCTCTCTTGATAGCATTTTTTCGAGATTATCACTTCTAAACACTCCTGAAACACTTGTAATTCGTTCGAATCGTACGCGAATGATGAATGCTTAGTAGCCAAGCTCTGAATTGTAGAGAGGAGTCTGGGCATTAAAAACAAACATGGCGGCATTTTCTTCGGAAGAAACCACGTTTTTATTTCAAGATTCTTGGAAACTGCTACCCACAACAGGATTAAAACTTCATGCAGAATAAGAGTTTGTTAATCCAGCAGATGTATTTGCTGTGAAGGTCAATAAAAAACCGAAGCGGTCAGCAATTTGCCTTGTGAGTATTTGCGTTTATCTTGGTGCCTTCTCGCACGCGGCGGTAAAACATGATTCCAAGTGACTGGCAAGCTTCACTGCAAACAGCTTTGCAGAGAAACTAAAAGGTAGTGAACAACAACAAAGTTTTCAGGTTGTTATATCATTTATATGTTTATTCAATGACGTCTTAGAAGTTTTTTATGAATATTAATTAGGCCTTTGAGAACTCCAACCAGAGATGTTTCCGTAGATAAGCCGCACCCCGATTTTTGACTTGAATTTAGAGAAAAAAGGTGCGGCTTATACACGGAACTTTACGGTATTTTTGGCCATTCATATGCTCAAAAACAGCTTACTTATACCACAAAACAACGATGACAATCACTCAAAGAAATGCTGTACCCGCCTATAAGTAGAGTCTTAAAAAGTCTTCTTTATCGAATGTTAACTCTCTAACATTTAAACGGAAAATACTTTACAGTCTTACCCAAACATTCCGCTCTTTAATAATATAAAAAACATCATTTCCACCAACTTTCTGACATATTTCGACAGGTAGTTTTTCATTCAACACAGTGACAACAAGAACGTGTTGCGTTCGTGGAACGTCGTAGCTTAGTAGCCTGGCATGTAATTGGAAAAATCTAAATCTTCCACAAAGTTTTTTGCATCTGTAGCCTTACCAGTTTCAAGTAAATGACGGAAATATTTCAGCGTGTCCGCGGACATGACATCGCCAGAATGAATATTCATTGCATGGACCATTGCATGCGAAAGAAAGCACATGTCTGGGCGCGCCCGCAATAGTGTCATGGGGAAAACCGCTGAGGAAAACAACATGGCGGCTTGCAATGTTCGAATCGTGTTGATCGCAGCTGTTGGCTGAGCTGTTGGGGAGTCTATACATTATGTAGCGAGAAATTTACTTCAGTGTTATCTCAAGGACATCACTAAGATAAAAAGTGAGTCAATAAATTGTTAAAAAACGGCTCCGAATTTTATTTTTAATCAATTTCTCTGAATACTCTTACAAAGCAACTTAGTCGCCAGTGGGCGATCAGTTGTGAAATTCTGGTCGCCAGCTCTCAATATTTAGTCGCATTGGCGACCAGGAAGGCGCAATTTCGGACCCTGAATCAATGAATAAGATATTAAAACGATGTAGATGTTGACGGAAATTGTGGAACGTAGACGAAAGTTGCCTTGAACGGAAGTTGCATCGAACGGAAGTAATTTTACGTGCTACCTCGCCCCGCTCTGTAAAACCCAAAATTAACTCTGATTAAGCTGTATGTATAGCTATGTATAGCCTAATGACGGGTCTAATAAATAAATAATATCAAAACATAATTTTCTGTTCTCATATTTCAACAGTGATCGATAAGCCAAAACGTTTTCACGTAGGGGACTCAAAACTGGTTCATTTACATGTAAAACATGCTGACACGTGCAATTGTAAACATGAAATTAAATTAAATTTTCCACAGCTCAAACATGCACTATTTCATGGCTACAATACTTTTAAAACTGAAATGCTTTTTGAAAGGTGTTTTGGCCTTATCTTGAATGGAAATAAAGCTGAAACATTTTTTAAGTGTCTTTCATTTTTTCGCGTTTGGTTGGGTCTTTTAATTTTAGGCTTTTGAAGTTTACATTATTTTCGATGTGAGACGTACATGTACACTTGTCGTTTTCCGAGTTATCTGTTGCATCATTATATATTGTTCTAAATCGTTTCTGTATTGAACATGTTATTCTTGATGTTTATATAACTCGTGTTATTCAAACGGGAGCCGATTCTGTTAACGATAAATGAATTATTTTTTGCTTGTCATTCAAGCATTTTGTGTTCGTTTTTAAAAACAGGAAATTATTAAAACGCAGAGGGAACTCACAAGCACCAGCGTTTGCGTGATTTGTGTGACTGGTCCCCAATGCGGCTGATAACCTTTTTAGCTAATTTTTGAAGAAAAATTTAAGTTACCTTAACCCTTTCACTCCTGGGGCCTTATGGGCCCGAACGCCTGTTATTCCTGGAGCTAATTTCTACGATTTCCAGTTGAGTACGACGCGAACAAAGTTTGGTGACGAAGTTTCAACATAACAACGGCATTGTTGTCAAGGGCAAACTTCTCTGTTACCATTGGTAACAAATTTGTTTTTGTAACTGCCTTGCTCGACAATCTCGATGCTTAAATAAATACAAACACTACAAATATCGTCAGCAACACTTTATTACGCTTTCAAATAAAAAAATATATACACAGAGACAACAATAAAAGAAACAAATAACGAAATATGTTATGCCTTAGAAGTTTTATATCGACGGTAACAGATCTGTGTTGAGAGTTGACGTTATGTTTAACGTGCGTCACTTTACCTTCCTCGTTAGAGTTACTGTTCAACTGAAATTTTATCGTTTTCCATCTCCAGGGATTTTCTAGCAGCTTTAAGAATTCCTTCAGCTTTAAATAATATATCTTTCTCAAGGGCAAAATGAATAATTCGCGAACTGAAATGAAGAACATTTAGCGTTTCGTAAAGCTGACAAAAGCTAACACCATTTCGGATCGAAATTTCAAAATATTAGCCAATCAAAAAATTGCTCAATTAAAACTGACGCCATCTTGGATCGAAATTAGCCAATCAAAAAATTGCCCTGTTTCCCGAGAGGTCCTCCTTGTATAAAAGAACTTTGGCGGTCAGAACCTGTAACGACAAGTTACCAATGGAAACAGAGAAGTTTGCCCTTGACAACAATGCCGTTGTTATGTTGAAACTTCGTCACCAAACTTTGTTCGCGTCGTACTCAACTGGAAATCGTAGTAGAGTAGTCACACAAAATTTTCACCAAAATCCAAAACATGCATGCTCAGTAGAATTTGGGGGGGCCCCCTGTAAATCAAACTGTATAGTGGAAATTATTGTTGAAACATTATTCTTTTAAATGGAAAGCTTTAAATACACAACTGAAGAAAGCTGTCAAAGTTTAGTCACTCGAAACTTCATGTTCATTAAAAAATTTGAATTTGCCGCCATTACCGCGACCTGAGTTCCAAACTTCTGCTGGGTAAAAGACCTAAATACGCGTTTATTACGGCATAATGTACAATGTAAAGAAAATAAATGACATATTCTGTTTCTGTTGCATATTTACATGTTCTGCTTATTCAGTAAATCAAAATAACAAATAATAAAAATGGATTTGAATGTTCAAGCGTCTTCACTGTGATAGTCGGCAAAGCACCGCACTTTACATAACGAAACACCACACTGTTGGCACTTGTTTCTTGTTTCCACGGGATAGCCTTTTGGTGTTTTTCGGCCAGCAGATTTGCATTGAACACACTCTTTCTTTCGGCCTTCCACTCGAACTGACTCGTGGTCTCTTCTTGGCTCTTCGGCTGGTACTTGGTTGGCTTTTCGCTTACGATAGTTGTAGCCGTTTATCAGGCGCTTTCCCAACTCCAACCGAAAAGCGGCTTGCGGTCGTTTATGCTGATGGCTTCTTCTTCGGTGTTCGCATTCGAGGACGTAACCATTGCAAGCAGCGACATTGAAAAGGAACCAAAAGATGTAACGATACCATTTTCGTGACTGCCTTCCGACGGTGTAGTAGGATCGAAATTGATCAGCTCGATCTACGCCACCCATGTTTGCCGTGTAGACATCCGAGACACGCGACTTTTGGATGTCGATATTTCTCCCATTTTTCTTCCGTTGCACGGTCCGAGAAGGCTCTTCTGGTGAAACATTCGTTGACAAAAACGCCACATCTCGCTTGTCGTGCCATTTTGTAAATAAAAGGCCTCCTCTTTGACGCGTGATCGTTTGCCCTGGTTCGCGAAGTTTATTTTTAGCACATGGCGGCAGTTCTTTGCGAGTGCATCTTACGGTTGAACACGCATATGTTTGCTGAGCAAGTAAATCATCTAAGAGAACAGGGCTTGAAAAGAAATTATCAAAGAAAACATGACGGTTTTTTTTGAGAAAGGGACGAGCCATGTCCATTACGACATCATATCCTAGGCCGTGGCGCCTTCGAACTTCTCCTTCGCTTCCTAAGTAAACAGAAAAATTGACAACATAACCGTTCGAAGAATCAGCCGCCATCCACACTTTAATTCCATATTTCGTTGGTTTAGCCGGTAAATATTGGCGAAACGATAGTCTACCTTTAAATGCTATCATTCCCTCGTCGACAGAAATGTTTTTTGTTGGCAAATAACAGCGCTGAACATTTCGCAAAACGGCGGACAAAGCAGGGCGGCATTTGTAAAGCCTGTCAAAATTTGCTTCACCACGAGCGGGTTCCCGACTTGTATCATTTGGATGCAAAAATTGGCTAATTTCTTCGAATCTATTCTTTGGCATGACTCGCTTGATTCCTTCATTTCCCATAAAAATATCTGACGACCAGTAGTCAGCAACTTTGGGAAGAATATTCATCCCCATAATTACGCACATTCCGAAGTAAGCTTTCACTTCGGCTTTGGTCACGTCGCGCCATTTAGCTAGTCGTTGTTGGTTGTCGGCCAATTTTTGGCGAGCGTAGCGGTTTGTCTCCTCCACGATTTTGTCAAAAAGATCTTCGCCAAACATCAAGGTAAAAAAATCATCAGCTTTAGGGTCGGCTCCAACATCGACAACAATTCCCGATCGTGCTGAAAATTCGTCAACAGCAATGTTACTGAGGTCAGCCGTCCATTGTGGTGGTTCTTCGTCGTCACTCTCAACGGCCCCTTCATTGCCATTTTCTTCATCGCTTTCCTCACCATCTTCATCAATACCATCAAAATCTATATCAGAACTATCGCCTGCTATATCACCAGTGTCTTCTTCATCGGAATCGCCGAAAATCGCCCTGAATTCTTCAGCACTAACATTAAAAGGATTTACTGCGTCGCCATTTTCCTACTTAGGTTACTATCAATTTGGAGTTGATAAAGCAAATTTCTTCTACAAAGGAAGTTTCTTTGCTTTATCAACTCCAAGTTGATAATAAACTAAGTGGTGTATCCGCTCGCGGACGACAATGCACAAAACGTTTCTTTCACAGAAACGTTTCGTGACTGTCGCCATATTTGCGTGCTTCGTTCTCGATGCAAGACAAAATTTGCATCTCTTTATCTCTTCCTAGGGAGGCCTTTGTTATGCGCAGTAACTGCAATATGATTGGTCAATATCTTGACAACAATAGATGAACGACTGAGGAACATAAATTCTTTATTGGGGAGGGGAGAGACGCTAAAAAACAATGACCTTTTTTTTGGCCGGTTTTGGCCGGTTCAGGAATAACAGCGCATTTCCGGTTGGTTGGTTTTGGCCGGTTCAGGCGTGAAAGGG
>NW_027557237.1:0-7500 GCF_052425735.1 Oculina patagonica
GCGTTCCGTACAATGCACTTTCCGAACAGTGCGCTTTCCGTACAATGCAATTTCCGTGCAGTGCGCTTTTCGTACATTGTGCTTTCCGTACAGTACGCCTTCTGTACATTGTGCTTTCCGTACAATGCACTTTCCGAACAGTGCGCTTTCTGTACAGTGCGCTTTCCGTACAATGCACGTTCCGTACAATGCACTTTCCGAACAGTGCGCTTTCCGTACAATGCAATTTCCGTGCAGTGCGCTTTCCGTACATTTCACTTTCCGTACAGTGCGCTTTCCGAACAGTGCGCTTTCTGTACAGTGCGCTTTCCGTACAGTGCGCTTTCCGTACATTGCACTTTCCGTACAATGCACTTTCCGAACAGTGCGTTCTCTGTATAGTGCACTTTCCGTACAGTGCGCTTTCTGTACATTGCACTTTCCGTACAATGCACTTTCCGAACAGTGCGCTTTCTGTACAATGCACTTTCCGCTTTCCGTACATTGCGCTTTCCGTACAATGCATTTTCCGTACATTGCACTTTCCGTACAATGCACTTTCCGAACAGTGCGCTTTCTGTACAGTGCGCATTCCGTACAGTGCACATTCCGTACATTGCGCTTTCCGTACAATGCACTTTCCGAACAGTGCGCTTTCGGTACATTGCACTTTCCGTACAGTGCGCTTTCCGTACATTGTGCTTCCCGTACAGTGCGCTTTCCGTACAATGCACTTTCCGAACAGTGCGCTTTCGGTACATTGCACTTTCCGTACAGTGCGCTTTCTGTACATTGCAATTTCCGTACAATGCACTTTTACAACAGTGCGCTTTCCGTACATTGCACTTTCCGTACAGTGCACATTCCGTACAGTGCACTTTCTGTACAGTGCACTTTCCGTACAATGCACTTTCCGAACAGTGCGCTTTCTGTACAATACGCTTTCCGTACATTGCACTTTCCGTACAATGCACTTTCCGAACAGTGCGCTTACCATACAATGCACTTTCCGTACATTGCACTTTCCGTACAATGCACTTCCCGTACAATGCACTTCCCGAACAGTGGCTTTTAGTACAGTGAGCTTTCTGTACATTGTGCTTTCCGTACAATGCACTTTCCGTACATTGCACTTTCCGTACAATGCACTTTCCGAACAGTGCGCTTTCTGTACAGTGCGCTTTCCGTACATTGCACGTTCCGTACAATGCACTTCCCGTACAATGCACTTCCCGAACAGTGCGCTTTTAGTACAGTGAGCTTTCTGTACATTGCACTTTCCGTACAATGCACTGTTTAGAACAGTGCGCCTTCTGTACATTGTGCTTTCCGTACAATGCACTTTCCGTACAGTGCGCTTTCCGTACAGTGCTCTTTCCGTACATTGTGCTTTCCGTACAATGCACTTTCCGTACAGTGCGCTTTCCGTACATTGTGCTTTCCGTACAGTGCGCTTTCCGTACATTGTGCTTTCCGTACAATGCACGTTCCGTACAGTGCGCTTTCCGTACATTGCACTTCACTTACAGTGCGCTTTCCGTACAGTGCCCTTTCCGTACAGTGCGCTTTCCGTACAGTGCGCTTTCCGTACATTGCACTTTTGCACTTTACGTACAAAGCGCTTTCTGTACAGTGCGCTTTCCGTAAGCTCCACTTTCTTCGTCTGAAGTTTCGTCATCGCTATCACTTAACTCCGAACAGTCGCTGGACGGTTCATATTTGGACTCCGACGAATCCAAATTATCTGGTTTTTGTGCCTGCGGTTCTGCGGTTCCCAGCCGATTGGTGGATCTGGGGGAGCCTACAGGAAAAAGTTTCGTGGCATTTTTTAAGCTTAAATCTCGTTTTATTCAAGAAGGACCACAGGACGGAAAGCGCGCGAGGTGACCCCCAAGAATATCGCCAGCTGACAAATCTTTCATCGTGGAAAATTTTAAAGTTGTACTCACGCGTGAACACGCGAGGATACGCGCGCGACGTCAAAGGAAACGTACGTGGCATTTTTCAAACTAAAAACTCGTTTTTTTCAACAAGGACTACAGAACAGAAAGCGTACGTTGAGACACGCAAGAATTTCGCCAGGTAAGTCATCTTTCATCGTGAAAAATTTTAAACTTTTACTCAAGCGTGAACACGCGAAGATAAACGCGCCACGTCAAAAGAAACTGACGTGGCACTTTTGAAGCTTAAAACTCGTTTTATTTAAGAAAAACTACAGGACGGAAAGCGTGAGTGGAGACAGGCGAGAATATCTTCAACTAACGCATGTCTCATCGTGGAAGATTTAAAACTTAGGGTTAGCTTTGGGTTCGCTTTGAGCTTTTTCGTCATAAGCGGAAAACGTGAGCATTTGTATGTGAGTTGTACACTAATCACGAAGCGTCACTTACATTCCCCACCTTTTTTCTCGTCGGATTTTGCGATAATAACAACACCAAATACTTTCCGATTTGTCGTTTTCAAACGCCAGCGCTTTTTTTGGTGAACAATTTATATGGGGCTTGAAGTAACCAAATTTGGAGAATTGCTCGTTTCAGGCGCGTTTGCCTGGGCGTTCCCGAAGCGAAATATCATCCGACTTTCTTGACCTTTTATATCGCCCGTTTTGAGCAGTTCACAATGCCAAACTTTCTTAACACTTTATATCATCCTTTTTCCACGGCTCACAACGCCAAATTATTTTAATGTTACCGGCGACAAAGTGCGGCACGCAAAAATGCGGTTTCGTCAAACATTGCGCGTTTGAAGCAAGTGATAACACAGAAAAGTAAAGAACATTAGACGATAAAGAAACTAGGATGAAGATTCGTAAAATCGATCTCATTGACAATTAAATATAAATTTCACGTCTTCTGTTCTCTTAAATTTGTTTTGCAATGCGCCATTCGTTTAGATAATGGTTTCATTTTTTAAATAACAAATCTAATTGGCGTAAAATTCAAATGTTACTGATTTCATCGTTTTTTGTTTATTGCTGACATGGAATAATGAATTGACGTCAAGTAAATCGTAAGTAGATTTTCAATCCAAACGAAGTATCTGGTTAAAATTTCACATGGCACCGAGTCTAAGAAGACTGCTAATTAACCAATTGAAAATGTTAAATATGGTTCAGTTGAAACTGTATCACTATAAGAATTATGTAAACATACAATATCAAAACCTTGAAAATGTATCAAAAGATATCGGTGAGGGTAAAAGGTGGAATGAGTTTGCGGAATGGCATGTGGCATGACTTGCGGAATGGCATAATTATGTGGAATGTAATTTTCGCGGAATGACTTATTGCATAAATTATACCAAATAGCACGCAGTTTTTTTAAGAGAATACTGCGGGCTCGAATCATCAAGGAGGTAACTTCCACAGAACATCGTTGTAAGATCATTTCACCGTTCAAATCGCCCATTTACGCCGAATAGAACCAAAGAAAATATTTTCGCTACTTGCCGTGATGGTTCCGAGGACTTGAATTAACGACCAGCTGGCTTTCCTAAAATGAGCGGCTGAATTGCTGTTAATCGGCGTAACGATCTAACGAGAATCCGTGTTACGAGATTTTTTTGATTTTTTTTTTGTTTTTTCCCCCTTTTTTAAGGATTTATCTATTTGTGCTAAACTAATTCAAATTCTCACTTTGCTGAACCGCAAATATATCCCATAAAATTAAGGGTTCTTACATCTTCTTTATCCTTCAAGGTCGATCTCGAACCCGAATTACGAGTTTAGGATTTCGAGTGAAGTTTTTGTCAATTTACAGAATAGCGACTCCCCTAGTAGTTGCCACATGCAGACTCTTTCAGCCCACTTTAGACTACAAGTAGCCCATATTTTTCGCAGATTCCGTCGAGCTTAAAGCTAATTTTTTTTTCGAAGATTCCGTCCGGCGTGAAGCGAAAAAAAAACATACCGTATTTACTCAAATAAGCGCCGCGGCGCTTATTTAATTTTTCGCGCCTCAAGTGCGGCGCTTATTCGAGGGCGGCGCTTATTTGAGGGCGGCGCTTATTTAAAATTTGGACGCCACAAAGAACATAATCCTTTACAGTAATTAAAAATAGCATCTTGTGATTGTCAGTATACGTCTCTTGCTGAAGAGAAAAGTGGCGATAGCTGTCCTGGTAAAGTTCGCAGCCTTCACAACATTTACAGAACTACGTATTGTAAGAATGTTGGACAGAAAAACTAATGGGCGAGAAGAAAAACACTCACTTTGAACTGCAAAACATCGCTTTGGATGGAAATAAATGTCCAAGTTTGTTTTAGAGTTGCTTTGTACTGCTGTTTTTGGTCAAACAAAATTCTTCAAATAAGCGCTGCATCAGGACTGCGGCGCTTATTCGGGGGCGGCGCTTATTAAATATTTTGTCCCAAATGCGGCGCTTATTCGAGGGCGGCGCTTATTTGGGGGCGGCGCTTATTCGAGTAAATACGGTACGCTCGACGGACTCTTCGAAAAAAAATTTTCGCTTTAAGCTAGACGGACTCTGCGAAAAAATAGGGACTGCTCGTAGTCTAACCCTACTTGGGACAATAAAACATACAAAGCCAAAGTCAACGAAGCCGTTAAAAAGAAAATATAACGGCCCGAAAATTTACGTAGTTCGAAAACAAAAAAACACAACAACGAGCATTTCCAGTCAGTCACCCATCCAAGTACTATCCCCGCACAACAGGGCTTAACATGGGCGATCTGACAAGAATTCAAACTGTTACTTTCCATCGGTTCTTGTCCGATCGCCGAAGTTAAGCCCTGTTGGGCGGGGATAGTACTTGGATGAATGACTAACTGAAAATACCCGTTGTGGGTTTTTTTTCCATCTCAGTAAATTTTCAGGCACTTATATTTTCTTTCTAACGACTCCGTTGACTTTGGCTGAGACAGTCTGTATCCGGCAAGGGCAGTCGCTCTTCTGTAAATCGACGAAATTTTCACTCGAAATCCTAACTCGTGTAAATCCCGGCTGGAGATCGGCATGACTGTATAAAATAAACCACAAACGATATCAACGCCTAGAAAAGGGTTTCAGTTACCGTGAGTGTCTGCAGTTAAGCAGAGTAAGAACTTAATTTAGTTCATAGCAGAAATAATTATCGTTCTGTGTTTCGAGCCAAATAGACGAGAGTTTTCGTTCACGTTAAAAGAACTACTCGGCCAAGATTCAGCCGCTTATTTTAGCAACGCCAGCTAGTCGATAATGCAAGTCCTCGGAACCGTTGTACGATCATTTCACCGTTCAAATCGCCCATTTACGCCGAATGGATAAGAACCAGTGAAAATATTTTCGCTACTTGCCGTGATGGTTCCGAGGACTTGAATTATCGACTAGCTGGCGTTCCTAAAATGAGCGGCTGAATTGTTGTTAATCGGCGTAACGGTCTAACGAGAATCCGTGTTACGAGATTTTTTCTGATTTTTTTTCTGTTTTTTAAGGATTTATCTATTTCTGCTAAATGAATTCAAATTCTCACTTTGCTGAACCGCAAATATATCCCATAAAATTAAGGGTTCTTACATCTTCTTTATCTTTCAAGGTCGATCTCGAACCCGGATTACGAGTTTAGGATTTCGAGTGAAGTTTTCGTCAATTTACAGAATAGCGACTTCCCTAGTAGTTGCCACATGCAGACTCTTTCAGCCCACTTTAGACCACGAGTAGCCCATATTTTTCGCAGATTCCGTCGAGCTCGAAGCGAAATTTTTTTCGAAGATTCCGTCGAGCGTGAAGCGAAAAAAAAATACGCTCGACGGACTCTTCGAAAATTTTTTTTCGCTTTAAGCTAGACGGACTCTGCGAAAAAATAGGGACTGCTCGTAGTCTAACCCCACTTGGGACAATAAAACATGCAAAGCCAAAGTCAACGAAGCCGTTAAAAAGAAAATAAAACGGCCCGAAAATTTACGTAGTTCGAAAACAAAAAGAACAACAACGGGCAATTCCAGTCAGTCACCCATCCAAGTACTATCCCCGCACAACAGGGCTTAACTTGGGCGATCGGACAAGAATTCAAACTGTTACTTTCCATCGGTTCTTGTCCGATCTCCGAAGTTAAGCCCTGTTGGGCGGGGATAGTACTTGGATGGGTGACTAACTGAAAATACCCGTTGTGGGTTTTCTTTATTTTTCAAACTCAGTAAATTTTCAGGCACTTATATTTTCTTTCTAACGACTCCGTTGACTTTGGCTGAGACAGTCTGTATCCGGCAAGGGCAGTCGCTCTTCTGTAAATTGACGAAATTTTCACTCGAAATCCTAACTCGTGTAAATCCCGGCTGGAGATCGGCATGACTGTATAAAATAAACCACAAACGATATCAACGCCTAAAAAAGGTTTCAGTTACCGTGAGTATCTGCAGTTAAGCAGAGTAAGAACTTAATTTAGTTCATAGCAGAAATAATTATCGTTCTGTGTTTCGAGCCAAATAGACGAGAGTTTTCGTTCACGTTAAAAGAACTACTCGGCCAAGATTCAGCCGCTCATTTTAGCAACGCCAGCTAGTCGATAATTCAAGTCCTCGGAACCGTTGTACGATCATTTCACCGTTCAAATCGCCCATTTACGCCGAATAGATAAGAACCAGTGAAAATATTTTCGCTACTTGCCGTGATGGTTCTGAGGACTTGAATTATCGACTAGCTGGCGTTCCTAAAATGAGCGGCTGAATTGTTGTTAATCGGCGTAACGGTCTAACGAGAATCCGTGATACGAGATTTTTTCTGATGTTGTTCTGTTTTTTAAGGATTTATCTATTTCTGCTAAATGAATTCAAATTCTCACTTTGCTGAACCGCAAATATATCCCATAAAATTAAAGGTTCTTACATCTTCTTTATCTTTCAAGGTCGATCTCGAACCCGGATTACGAGTTTAGGATTTCGAGTGAAGTTTTCGTCAATTTACAGAATAGCGACTTCCCTAGTAGTTGCCACATGCAGACTCTTTCAGCCCACTTTAGACTACGAGTAGCCCATATTTTTCGCAGATTCCGTCGAGCTCGAAGCGAAATTTTTTTCCGAAGATTCCGTCGAGCGTGAAGCGAAAAAAAAAATACGCTCGACGGACTCTTCGAAAAATTTTTTTCGCTTTAAGCTAGACGGACTCTGCGAAAAAATAGGGACTGCTCGTAGTCTAACCCCACTTGGGACAATAAAACATGCAAAGCCAAAGTCAACGAAGCCGTTAAAAAGAAAATAAAACGGCCCAAAAATTTACGTAGTTCGAAAACAAAAAGAACAACAACGGGCAATTCCAGTCAGTCACCCATCCAAGTACTATCCCCGCACAACAGGGCTTAACTTGGGCGATCGGACAAGAATTCAAACTGTTACTTTCCATCGGTTCTTGTCCGATCTCCGAAGTTAAGCCCTGTTGGGCGGGGATAGTACTTGGATGGGTGACTAACTGAAAATACCCGTTGTGGGTTTTCTTTATTTTTCAAACTCAGTAAATTTTCAGGCACTTATATTTTCTTTCTAACGACTCCGTCGACTTTGGCTGAGACAGTCTGTATGCGGCAAGGGC
>NW_027557238.1:0-6088 GCF_052425735.1 Oculina patagonica
TAATGTTTTAAAGTGTTATAATAATAATAATAATAATAATAATAATAATAATAATAATAATAATAATAATAATAAAGATATTCTAGCAGGGAGCCCACGCCACAAAAAAGTGGTTTTCAGTGGGGCCCTTCATAAAATAAATAAATAAATATGATAAAAATGGTTAAAAAGTGTTCAAATAATACAGCAAAGCAAAGAAAACAGTTCAAGAATCTTACTTGATCTTTTCCAGGTAGTCAGTAGTGCTGTTTTGGTTAGCCATGCTGGAGATGGACTGATTTGCAGCTCAAAGTCTAACCGGTGCCTTTTTACTCAAAGTAGTCATTGTATGGTGCCTCTACAAACATATCGTTAAATAACATTGGCTCTTAGTTTATGAAGGCTTTTATATAATTATGTAGAATTACTGTTGTATGTTAGAATTACACATGCACAAAAACTCTAAAGTATTAAACTTTAGTGGTTATGAATAATAAATTGACAGCCATAGTTAAAATGTGCAGTATATTTCACTTTGTACTGTGAACATGAAGGAAGTCAAGTAGGATTCTCCCTACATAGAGTTTGCAAAGAGTTTGGCACAAAAAATGAAGCATTTTTATTACTGCTCGGAGAAAGAAAATTGTAAACAAGTGTAAATTGGTAGGTGAAGGAATTGTATAGGCATATGTTGTTACAAACCATTTGCAATACCGTAATCCAGAGCTACTGCTGTCTCAAACGTCCAGCATCTTGCAACATTCCTGATTGTGTATCCACCACCTCCGAGAACCAAGAGCGGCAGATATAACTTCTTTACAAAGTCTTCACACACTGTGCATGTCCTGCAATCAAAATTAAACTTGTTCACACCCACGTATTACAGTACTATGACCTCTTGTTCATCTCAAAAAGTTTTGGGGGCCATTGAGCCCCTGCAGTAAATGATTCCAAGGAAATACTGAATACTTCAAAGATTGACAGACTTCCAAAAACCTTCAAAGTTCCAAACTACTCCTTTACCTTGGCTATTCAAATAGTTGATTGAATACTTGTACCTAACTAAGGGATTTCAGGCTTGTACCTTTAAGGAGCAGATTAAAACAGCCAAGTCTGTCACCAGCTAAAGAGTCGGCTCCACACTGAAGAACAACAGCATTTGGTTTGTACATCTCCATTACCTTTGAAACAACCTGGAGAAAGAATTAAAAGTTTTGTATTTGTTAAAATGGCCAAACACAGTAGAACCCTACCATACACCCTGTCTGAAAACCTGATCATGCATGCCAATCATAATGCCCCCCAAGACAAAATGCCAACAACATAGCATCCCTGTTTTTTTTAGGTGGAATATGTTTGCTTGTATTCTAAAACCTTTGAATAGCAGGGTTTTAAGAAGAAGGGAAGTTTTTCTTATGTGAATTACCGGTAGTTATTTCCTATATGCTTTCGAGGGGAGATTTTGTCAGGGGCATTTTGTCTTGGGGTGTTTTAACTGGTTACCCTCATCATTTACATACATAAATGGCTGGCACAAACCTAGTCTTAAAAATTTAACCTGCCAAGGTTTCAAGGTCATAGTATTTGCCATACATTTTCTTTAATAAATATTATTCTTGTTGAGAGAATTGGGTTTTTCACAAAACTGCCTTTCCGTAACTCTTCATGGCTTCGTGAATACATTAATGATACATGTAATGTGCTGTACAAAAGTAGGATCTTTCCCCTACTGGATTGAAGATTTGTTCATAAGACTCATCATCATCTCCATCTCTGAGAGGAAAGTTCACAGCGTAATATTTTCCTTTACCTGCTCCAATGTCCTGTGAGTAAAGAAAAAATAATGCATTCATTTGATGCAAGTAAAAATAAAGCTTCCACATAATGCAAATACCAATCCAAATAATTTCCTAAGTTTTCAAAGAGAGTGTTGCGGATGAAATTCCCTTGATAAAGGTTTACTGAGATAGATTCTCAAGCTGTTTGATATGATTTATAAGCCATTTGGACAGAAAGCAGTCAGTGCTTTGGAAATTAAACTAAAAACATTGTGCGCACTATAGTTAACCAGATGTAATTCTCTTGCTGTTGTTTTTCACAACCTTTCTAAAAATTGCCCTGGAATGGGATCATTGTCCAGGTCAAAGAAAAGTTTGGTTTTTAAGCTCTTAACATGTAATGTTATACTCACCCTAAGATCACCGGTCCCAGGGAAATATTCCCCATATTTATGAAATGACACTGTCATGACGCGGTCAGTGGTGTAAAATGCCTCCTCCACTCCATCACCATGGTGAATGTCAATATCGATGTACAATACGCGCTGGTGGTACCTGACAGAATCATAGAAAGACATTATAACAATGGAATTACTGTGTCTATGCTAATGATGGCCAATGGTTGACTTTGATCAACAGAGGGTAGTTAATGGAGTCAGTGCCTTTGTTAAGACTGATAACAGGTAAGAAATAAAGCTGGTTTTCTATCTGCTTGCTTTACAGAAACACTATTTCAGCCATTACTTAGTTGATTTGGAACGTGCAGTGCTCTGCTGGTTATTGTATTGGAACTCCGGATTGTAAGTTTTCAGTTCAAGCCATGGCCAGGGTTGTTGCATTGTGCACTGGGGAATATCAATAGTACTGGCAAGTTGTTGGAGTAGCCTAACAAACATGCTGGAGGATAAGGCCTGCATCACGGTAGAGTTATGCACGGGAAATGGTTACCGGTAGCCAGGTTCAACTCCATAAATACAGAGACAAGCACACAGAAGTTACAGGTCTATAGTAACATTTCAAACTATCCTCCAGTGCAATCAGAAAGGAAAAATATAAAATGAAGAAACTATTCAACACTTACTTCAGTAGCTCCAGAATTGCCAGAACAATGTCATTGACATAACAAAACCCTGATGCTTCAGATTTCTTGGCATGATGCAAGCCACCGGCCCAGTTAACTGCAATGTCTGTTTGTTGTTTATTTAGTTTTACTGCTCCCGCTGAAAATCAAGAAAGTAAAAAATTCAAGTTTAAAATACTCTTTCTACAATAAGATTTAGATAACAACAGAAGAATTGCAATTTAATAAAAACAAACAGTGTTGTTTACCAATAGATCCCCCAGTTGACAGCTGACAAAACTCAAACAAGCCATCGAACACTGGACAATCCTCTCCTACATTGACTGAGAAATAAAACACAAGAATTTATTATTGATACTATACTGCCTGTTAAAGGGCCTATGTCATGGTATTTTCGTTATTTAAGAGCTCTTAACTTCAAATTGGCAGAGCAAATTTTTTAAGTCTTTTATTGGCAAAATCACGGCCACATAACAAGGATGATTTTCAAGCATTGTAAATGATTCTTTCATACAAATTGAGATAAACTTAGGGCCGATGTTTTTCAAGTTTACCCGAACGCAATCGGTTTTAATCTTCGCAAATTTTGCCCATCCATGCCCCTTTTTGGCCTTGCTGTGTTTCTTTTGAGTTCTTCTACAGTTAGCCTTTATTGTGATATTTCAGTTAATTCTATGACCAGTTGGTCAGTGCCGAAATTGCCTAAAATTGCGTGACATAGCCCCTTTAATAAAGACTTATAATGCTACAACAATCACTCGATTGGGTTGTTGTGCTATCCCAATATTTTTATTTCACCAATCCAGTCGGGGGAACAAGTGCCAGTTGACGGCGACATCACTTCTCCGAGAAGTGACTGAGCCCGCGGTTTTCGTCCCAGAAGTTGCTAAGCAACATGACGTATTTATACGCGCAACGGCTTTCGGAGTACTCGTGAGCGCTCATGCTTGTTTTTCATTGGATGAAATTATTCAGAAATTCTTCAAGTGCTTCAACGAAGATTTCCCAAAACTGGCACTTATTCCCCCAACTGAATTAACCAATCCATCTTCAAAATGCTAGCTGTGACCGTGAAATATGTTACATTGCACCACAACCGGCATTCAGACTCACTCCCAGCTCATAACCCTAGTGCTCAGCCAACCATAATCTTATGTCGAAAGCCACTGTAAAATTTACTTTCTACTTCGTAGTTGCAACCAGATTTACCAGAAGTGGAGGGTAATGTTAAGAAAAATTATTGTACATCTTAATAAGGTGGCTGTGTGTCATATTTACAATAAAATCAAGAAATTCTTATGAAATCAGTTATTTTTGGTAAACAAAAACTTATCCAAAGGGAAAACCCTCAATTATAAGAGAAACAATCAAAATCTATCATAATTGTGGCCTCTTCCACAGTGGTCATAAAAATATGAAACATTACATAACAAGAGAGATAGAGTCAGTACTACAAACACAACACTATCCAAGTTGGAAGAATGCAAGAGGAAATGGAAACCGCATGCTTATTCAATAATTCTTGTACTCACATCTTTGCATTTGCTTTGTATACTCTGACATATTATCAGGCCTGATAGTCTTCAGGAATTTGATGTAATCATCTGAATGGTATTTAGTCATCTCATCCAAGTTTGCTTTGTGTGGGCGCTAAATTGAAGAAACGTGAAAAGAGATAAACGAATGACATTTCATTTCATTCAAACGAAAGAAAGAAATGACAGTCCACGCAACACCGCTTACAATGTAATGAGGAATCTGGAATATACACTTACGTAGATCTCCATTTTCCTGTACAATCCATAGTTAAGAAGCAAGTTGTGGGTCATTCGAATGCGATGTGGCTTCATCGGGTGGCCTTGGCCGTAGTAGTAGTTACCGATGTCACCTTTGTTCAGAACGCGAAAAAGACGAAAGAACACGAAGGCAAAATTAGGCTATATAAACACCAAAGTAAGCCTTCAAACTTCTACAAACTTGTCTTTAGCAAGTTTTCTACAAGTACGCACAGGTTTGGCAGTACATTTGACGCTTACCATCGTAATAGTAGCAAACTCTTTTCTTTCCGCCGGGAGTTGTGTACGCCATGCCGGTGATAATTCTTGCTTTCTCGGCGCTACTTTGAAACAGAGAAATCGGTCACGTGATCATCTTTAGCCAATCAGAAGCAGTATTTCCAGTCAAATTATTATTTTCTATTACTTCTCAATAAGCCTGCCAGCTATTGAGCCATTAATGGATTAGAATAATAATCCTATGAGCACGCTACGCTAGAATTTTCAAATACTACCAAAAGCCTTTGTATTGAATTTCGTTTCCGTCTGAGAATCAGGCTAGGGACAACATAAATAAAGCGAACAAGGAATCAACCATGTCACATTCGTCCACGAGGGGTATAAAGGTAAGGTAAAACTTTATTTATGCAGGGTGGCCCATTCAGCACAGTGGCTGGTCTCCAGAGGGGCCCTGCTAAATACGAGGGGTGATTTCTGTAAGTTTATATGCACTATTATGCAGGAAAACTAGAGAGAATGAACACTACTATCCACGTCTTCCAGGTTGCGTAACGCTAGCGCTTATCTCGTTCGAGACCGTTTTAACTTTGACAATTTTTTTCATAAAAAAAAACTTAAAGCTTTCCCCAATTATTTCGACTGGAAACCAAACCTCGTCATCATCAGTCCTTGTAGCGCCATTGGACGCATTAGGCCTCAAAACCAAACCTCGCTGGAGTCAAATCTCCTCTGTACTCTTCTTTCTTTCTATATGCAGCCAGACAACTTCAAACAACATTGCAACTTGTATGTATGATTTTTGGGGGGCTTTGTGTTGTTTTGTGGGGCTTTGGGAAACGATCGTATACCAAACTTTAAGTCCGCATCCAGCAGACCAGTATGATATCGCTTCCCCTCCCTCGTGTTTTAAGGCACAACAAATCTCTACAAACCAAACTGGGTTTGCGATGCTGCCAAAGGTGAACAAACGTGTTGTGACATTTGTTTACGATTGGACGCACGAAAATTGCAGGGGGGGGGGGGGGGGGGTGCGCTGGTAGGAAGTCGTCATGTCAAACTGAATCATCCTTGTTCCCCGGAGGCTTTTTCCATTCCCCTCCTTGTTTATTTGACCTCAGGCCTCTTCTATTTAGGAATGCGCTCTTGGTACGACTTTTCTAAGGGGACAGACCAATTCTAAAGGGACAGTAATTTTAACAAGTTAACAAGTTGGAGCCAGAATTGTGCATCAGTTT
>NW_027557239.1:0-6055 GCF_052425735.1 Oculina patagonica
GCAAAAATGAGAACCAAGCTTCAAAATTCTAAATAGACCATTTGCATTATGACCTAAAAGCGCAAAGACTTCTGGTAGTTGTAGTTAGGTTCGCGGGAAATTTTGAATCGTCATCAAGCCTGCTTGCCCAAAAAAATCGTGATGGAGGTTAGGAAAATTACCCTCACCGAAGAAGACGTCCCTGTGGCTTCATTTAAAGGGCAAAAAAACGACCTCTCAGTATAAAACCAAGTCCGTTAAAATGAAAAAAAAAGCTGTGCAAGAAATTGTATATTTGCTGGGTTGCGTTTTGTAGTGAAGTTTCAACGAGTTAAATTCCTAAAACTTTTGCTTACCAGGTATTTTCAAATAATATACGAAGACGCAATATTTTACCCTTTCTAAACATGGGGGAGGACAGTACATGATTTCTACACTCGTAAAAATCTTTGAGGCTCACCTTTCGAGTCGAACAAGTAATCGTTCATCAACAAGATTATGGCGGAAATAAAATTATATTTGCTCGCACGGCCCTCGCTCGGATTGAAACCACAACTGCTACTCGACGAGTTGACATTTCCAGTACAAAAACAAGAAAACTTCTTTGTTAAAGAATATTGCAATTACAGTTCTAATTTGACGAAAAAAATACAATTTTAAGATAAAAACAAATGATCTGTATTCACCTGCACAGGGAAGTTTTGATGGATCAGCTTGGAAATCCTTTATCATTGACCCTTCATGATTCATCGATGAAGCTCGATTGAACGAGGAAAATTATTTGACTCGTTTCTCTGTCTCACTGTAAAAATAAATTGAACTGACCGTCCCGCCGAGCAATCATGATATATGGTAAATTTTCTAAGCTTTTCAGTGAAGAATTAATTCACCTGTGATCGATGGAAGCGACATGAAGCGATCGTTTGTTGGACGTCTGAAAATCGATTAAGAACAAAGTCAATGGCTTGCCTTGCTTTCACTTGATTCCACACAAATTTAGTTATATCCTCGACTCGTCCTTTCAAGCAATCTGTTTCCAGTGCGCTTTTTTTTGAAGCTGTGATATTAGGCTAAAATTATTTACGAAGAGAAGTTGTCGACCGCGATGAATGAATCTCCAGCAAGTCAACTCCGCCACACAACGTACATATTAAACTTACTTGAACACGAACATTTGTCTGTCTTGGTTAAAACACAGAACTCAGTCAATTTTCATTCCAAAGCTATCATCCTGTTTTCTATATTTTTGACAGGTAACTGAAAAAATAAATGTATAAACAAATTTCGAAGCAACAAGAGCGTAAACTTTGCAGCTCAACTTCAGATCAAAGTCTTGGATGTCCACCTTCACGCTTGGCTGCCCTTAGCCAATCATAAGGCAGAAATGGTGTTTTCCCGCGAACCTAACTACAACTACCAGAAGTCTCTGCGCTTTTACGTCATAATGCAAATGGTCTATTGCTCTGCAAGTTGCGGCTCAAATGCTACGCCCCCTCCCTCTCCGCGTTTCAGAATTTCCTTGATCCGCTCTAAAAAAACGTACCTGCGACTTATGAGCCTCTCTATGGGTACCCACGGTCTTCGTTTTCTTCGCAATTTTTTTGCAAATCTTCGTTTTTTTCAGGAAGATCTTCGTTTTTCGGATTAAAGTGCTTTAAACGTCTATTCAGTGTAATTCACAGTTGATAAATATTTCACTTCAATAGCAATTTAATTATTGCATTACTCACGGTTTAAATTCACGAAAAAGCAATGTAAACAGTTGACGGTAATGACGACAATGACGGTAATTTGACTCATTTGCGAGTTATTTGCGGCCCAGCTTCAATGTCTTCATTTGTCCGTCAGTCTGTATCCGATTATCCCGATGTTTGCAAGTTCTAATTCGCGCATTATGGTCACTTATTGTGCTGACTTTGACGTCACTATCGTCTTGACTACGCGCACTACAGTTTATTATAGGTAAACCGATAAACAAAATAGAAATCGAAGGCTGTTTTTACCGGATCGATCTTCAATAATTGCTCATAGAGTAGAATGATACAGTTTAATAAAAGAAGAGATCGAATTTTTTATGCAGGAAAGCAAAGCGGAATTTTTTTGTGTTTTGGAAGACCTTGGAAATACTTATTACGCAATCGATTTTTCCGTTACGTAATTTTGGCGCGAAAATGTTTTTGTATCAAGCGCTTTCATTGGTTCAAGTTGATATGAATGGCTGGCACTGGCTTAAAATTTCTTACGAGGAACACTTGATCAAACAGAACTTCAAACGCTACTCTTTTTGCTTTCGAGAGGAATTTTGGAGAAAACCTGAAGGAAAACAGGTAAACATATGTTTATGATAGGTACACTAGAAGACTGCCGGAATATAGAAAGAAGTTGATCTTTCACGTTAATACTTGCTATCATTCAGTCAGGCCATGTGCTTCATCTGCAATTGGTTTCTTTGACTATATAAAGCTTCTTTACAAAAATTCGTTGGATTTTACTGGTCTTTGCCTGAGTGAATGTTACTTTATTGAATTGTTCATATTTTCGTTTTGGAACCAGTTTATTCTTACTTGATATAACCACAAAACGATCGGGGGGAAAATGCTGGTTGAATCCAGTTTTGTTTGCCGTAAGCTCAATTTTGAGTTCATACACGAACACAATCACAACAAAGCTTGCCTTTATATCTAGGCACTACTAGCGTGTTTGTAAGTAAGGTCGAGCTCAAAACAATTAGTAACCGAACAGCTTTCTTTCTGGCCGTTTCTCCATGTTTGACAGTCTATTTATTGAAGCTTATAGCAACCGTTTTGATTCGTATCTTGATGGATTCCATTGTAATCTGGAAGTTCAGTTCTACTCGAATCGAGCGTTCTGTGTACAAAGCCTGAGCAGCTTATTTTAACTATCTTGTTTCTTCCTTGTAGGCAAAAAGATGTTCTATTCAGTTGACATTTTGACAAGAAAAGGAAGGCTTGGACTTATCTGGTAACCTTGATATTACAACGACAACTTGATATGCTTTATATGTGCTTGATATGCTTGTGACAATAATGATCGACTCACGTTCCTGGCGAACTGAAAAAGACGCGCGGCTGATCATGAAGAATTTTAAGCTGACTTGGCAGGAATCGAAATGACAGCTTATGTTTCAAGTTTAAGGTCTCCAATGACGGTTTTCTCAAGTTGAAAGCTAAAGGTAGAAAGCACCATATATCAATCTGCCGCGATCGGTATAAACTCGGAGTTAAAATTTCACTTTGCGATTTCGTTTCGCTTCACTGATCATAAAAAAAAACTCTTTTCAAGGAGATCGATCGCAGGTAAGTTATCTGGCATACAAACAAGGTTAGGTTAGTTATCTGGCATACAAACAAGTACCGGTAATTAGCTAATTTAAGGCACAATGCTTACTCAGCATTTTTCCATCCAAAGGTTGGCTGCTACATATGGTGAATCTAAGAAAGGGATGGCAAATCGAGATTTTCGGAAAGTTAATATTCCAAGAGCATGGTATGTTTACTAGCTATATGAAACAAATTTTCTCACAGTTTGACTACAAGCATTTCCCCTTCACAGGCTGCAGGGGATGATGTGACTCCTGTCATGCAGTGTTCCCCAATAGGCAAAATGTGTTTATGCACGTCTTGTGCTTGCATTTGCTTATTGCAAGTCAGTGTAAGCATCCTTGTGGTCTGTGTGGTTATGCTTGTGTCTGACTGCTTGTGCTCATCTCACAAGTGGGAACCAGACTTTAGAGTCCGTGTATAGTGTTTCATGTGACAACAACACAACCCTCACTCAGGGATGTAGCAAAGAGTCAGCTTAGTGAAATTTCACTAGAAAACATGTACTTTGCATAATTTTGAAGATATGAAGACCAGAAGAGCCAGCCCCAGGGGGGGTACTCCGGCTTGTAAATGACGGGGATGATCAAAGGATTTTTTGGGGTTTGAAATTTTCGATTCCGAGATTTTTTTGGGTTGGAAAATATGGCAAGTATTTTTTTGGGTGACTTGATTCAAATAGAGGATTTTTGGAGTATTAAAAACGAACTAAAGTGCCTTGGCGCGGCCTTGGCGTATTTATGGTATGATGAATAATCAAACTTGGGCGTTATTGCCCCTCCTGGCAACTTAGGGGTAATTTGACAAGGGATTTTTATGGGGGTTATTTTTGGTCCAGGGATTTTTTTGGGTAATTATGTCGGAAGACTTAGGGATTTTTTTGGGTCCTGAGTTTTGTCTTCATTCGATCATCCTTGTCATTTACAAGCCGGAGTACCCCTGGGGAGCCAGCTGGGCTTTTTATTGCGGTTTTCAGTAAAATGCGAACTCTGAAATTCAATCATCAACCAATGGTTTGCGCTCTTTGATGCCGTCAATCATCTTAGCAGACCTCTCGGGAAACAGTAGTTCACTTCAACCGGGTCAAAAGGTCACGTCTGTCGGTTGTCATTGGTAGATTTGGATCCATTATGTTTGTTTCCGTTTTTCATGGTTCGTTGGCTGTCGGCATAATTATGTATATGATTGACGGTAGGGAAAAATGCAATCATTAGTTGGATTTTGAATTTCAGAGTTAACATTTCACTGAAATCTAATGGTCTGGCTTAGTTTTTTCTAAGCTATTATAATCCCTGCACACTGATGTACACAAGACAAACAATGTTTTTGTTATTAATGCATAATTTTTCCTATAAGTTGTTTTGGGAAGCCCCCAGCTTACCCTTCAGACAAGCAGCTCTCCAATTTTGCTAGCCTGGGACAGTTGCATGCATGTCATCTTAGTTTGTTTTTCTGAACATTTTTTGATGGCTATCAATTATCATTTTTGACATTTCTGGCCAACCTTTCTCTTAAGAAAGAGCTCCAGTTTACAAAAATTAACTTAGAAGTAAGAGGAAGTGTTACTACTGTACATAGCAAATTGCCTTATGGAACTTCATGACAAATGACATGTTCATTCATTTTGTTTATTTCTTTTTTCAGTCATGACATTGTTAATCCAGTTGTGCCATTTGCTCTTCGATTGTCATCTCATCTAATGATTGGTGTGGTGCGAATCTATCATGAACAAACAAAAACTGTATGGGGTAAGGAGCAATCATTTCCACTTTTATTTAAAGACTTCAGTTTTAGTTTCCAAAAAAAAAACGATACCCTCCCATTAGGGACCTCTAACATGTTAAGCCTGCGTGGCACCTTCAAAGGGTACTTCCTGCGTGGCACCTTCAAAGGGTACTGTACTCCCTGCGTGGCACCTTCAATGGGTTCTCCCTGCGTGGCACCTTTAAAGGGTACTCCCCTGCGTGGCACCTTCCATGGGTACTCCCTGATAAGGCCGATTAGAATTTTTGCCATACCTTTTAGGGTGTTAATTGGATTGGTACCACTAAGGGTGCTAAAATCTAGAATTACCACTGCTAGAATCGTCATGGTGTCTCTTAGTGGCTTTTAAGGTGTAGTTGTCACTGTTAAATTTGCCATGCAAGTCAATTAATTTTGTTATTTTAGAATTGGTACCTCTTATAGGAGTGAAAATTCATTTGGGCCATGCCCACAAAACAAGATTTTGGTACCTAGCCTGTTAGTGGTGTTTTTGCAATTTTCCAATAAGCACCCCATCATTTTTACAGAGGAGTACTCCCAGGCTGGAACGCTGCAGCAGCTGGTCATTTTCGAGAGTTTTTAATAATAATAATAATAATAACTTTATTTATCCTGGAAAACCGGTCAGTCAATCAAGGAGATTGACTGGTATCAATCGGTGACCAGTATAAAAGCATAAAATTTACAAAGCATAAAATTTAAAAGCATAAAAAATTACTAGCATAAAATTTAAAATTACAAATCTAAAAAACTGTGAATATATATACAAAAAAATTAAAATTTAAATTGTACACGTGTGATTTGCACTGTCCATGTTCATGAGATGACTGTATGTTTTGCCTTTAAATTGTGTAAGTGTTGCGAGCTCGCGAATCTCTCTTGGCAGTTTGTTCCAGGCACTCGCAGCCGAAAACCTAAACGAGGTCTGTCCACATTTGGTGTTAACTGTCCACATTTGGTGTTAACTTGTG